>NC_056744.1:1064565137-1064865137 GCF_019279795.1 Protopterus annectens | reverse complement strand
TCATAACAGTTGCAAACAGAATAACACAGAGATTCAAAAATGCAAAAATCTTAAAATGATTTCCCTCTTTTTTTGCCAATGGTACTGATTTGGAGAGCCTACTATAGTTTCCTTGGTACTTTAATCCTTCTCTTTATTCTCTCGCGAAATAGTTAGCATTGTTGGAATTCTTTGTGGCAGTAATGGTGGATTTACAGGTTCCTTTAGTTTCCTCTGTTTTCTAAAAAAGATTTTTTTCATTATGAGTCAAACCAGCAGCCATTAGTGATAACTTTAAATTTCTGTAGGTGCTTCCATGAAAATGTTATTTTCAAGCTCTTGTCAATAAGAAAACATATCTACTTTTGCATGGTCTGTGTGAAAAAACAAACAGAAAAATCAGACACAAGGAGCATTTATCTGAAATCAAAATGATTCAGTACAACTAAGATGGACTAACCACTTTAAAAGACACACACACACACACACACACACACACACACACACACACACACACACACACACACACACACACACACATACACACACACACGCACACACACACACACACACACACACACACACACACACACACACACACACACACACACACACACACACACACTGGTGAAATCTTTTTTGCTCACCCTAAAAAATAAATAATAAATCCACCTGTATTACACGAATAAAGACACAAACACAAACACACATACACACACACGCACATGCACACACACACACACACACACACACACACACACACACACACACACACACACACACACACACACACACACAATTTACATTTAACTTGGTAAAATTAATTTGGACAGAACTATCCTGATTCCAGAAATCCCAATACAAAGTAGTATACAAAGGGACAAAAACGTTTTCATAGCTATGCCAATTTTAAGTAGTGTTTGGAATCAGGTCTATATTATATAATCAAAGTTTCACAACTTCGAACCTCACATGAGCAAACTCATATGAGCGAAGTTCGAAACATCGACTATATAATAAAATAAAATAAAAAACTTACCATACCGCTCTGAGCAGGCGGGCAAGCCCCCCTGCACCCCTCACACCCCCCCCCTACTTAAATATACCAACTCCGAGAACGCACTTCAGTGCAGAAAAGGAAAATTTCCCATTCTGCACATGAAAAGCCATAGACTTTCACTTTCGACTTTTCTGACGTTCGATCATATGATGTCAACCATGTATGATTCGAACATCAGAACGGTCGCTCATCTAATATAGACCCTTTGGAATCAAAGCTTATATAGTTGTTTTGAAGAGACAATTTCAAAATAAACAGGAATCACTGACTCATGGCCCATCTTGATGACATGGAAGAAACTCCTGCTGCTTGTGCTACAGAGGTATAAAAAGGATGTTTCGTAAACTGTAGCTAATATAAGCAGTGGTCCTCATTCAAAACATGTCAGCCTTTCAATGAAAGAAAATTGGTCTCTCATATAAGAAGGTAACGTCATTACAAACCCAACCAAACATAATTCTTACAAACTTAGACTGATAGGTTCTTACTATGTAGGCAGTATGGGAAATATGTAGAATCTTTCCATTTAAACCAGAATGTTTATCAGGTTGGTATTTCAAATTACCCTATATTTGGACCACGCTATTCAACCCAGGATTGTATACATGAGTAAATAGTCAGTCATCAATGCAGAAAATGAAAGAGGCCAATGTCTTAAAAGGGTAGCTTGAGCCAGAGGAAGGGGATTCCTATCTATTTCTGCAAGAGTTTTTAATATATTTATTTATTTTTAGGATTGTTTCATTTTAGGATAAATGGGATGGTGAAATATTTATTTAAGGATGTCAATTAATGATCATGTGACTAATATCTGTTTAATGAGTGATGAATGATTACTTTCTTTATTCTGATGATGTCCATGTAGTGATATCAGATGAAAACACTTAATAAAATAGTGAGTTTTTTTAATAATCAGCATTCGTTCTTTGTTCACGTCATTGTTCAACTGTTGGTGTTCATTTGGTTATTAGTAGAGTTTTGTTTTTTCTCCATTCGGTGGTACCAACTTTATTTTAGTTTTGTTTATGTTGTTATGAATGTTGAAGGTTTTGGAGCAAGTGCTTCAGTATTACTCGTTCCTCTGAGACAGAGAATGTCTTGTAGGACAGGATCTAACCCAAATGGTGAGAAGTGATCCCTAAATAGAAGCTGGTAGAAAATGAAGAAAAGCAAGATAGTTTTAGTCTGTCTGAGTAACTAAGGGAATTTAATCCTTTGGCTTGTTTTGTTTATAGTTAAAAAGCATAGCAATCTTGCTACTTGGGCAAGTTGTTAGTAGAGATAGACTCTGCATTGCACTGAATTTCGCAATTGACTTAATGAGGGAAATAGAGGAGGATAATGCCATATTGGAGCACATACCCTTGGTAATTAATTGAGCAAGGTAGAAAGATTTCCTAACTATAGCTGATACATCATGACTGCATGATGGTTTATTGCCAAGTAAGGTACCTAGATCTAATGACTTTCTTGACCAAAAGTAAGGTTCCATTTATATGGTTTTCAGTAGGATAAACTAGTTTCCTAAAGGTAACTACACTGCATTTTTGGAATTAATATGGTTATAACAGTAAGTCTTGGTTTTGCAGGCACTTTTTGGAGGATATGAGTGACCACAGTGTAGTCAACAATAATTTCAAGTTTACAGTCATCGGAAGGCTTGTTCTCCAAAGACCTTTGATGTCTGCTTTCATATTGGACAAGTACTGTAGATGCTGAAGACAGCAAGACCTATAAGAGAGCCCTGAGGAACCCTATTAGTTACGTTCCTTTTAGATGAAAAGGTACCATCCTCTACTACTGTGTACATTTCATAGAAGAGTCAATTTGCAACCCAACAGGTGGCATGGCGTTTACAATCAGACTAGTGAGTCTGTCAATAATGTCAGCATGGAGAATTGTGCTAAAGGCTTGAGAAAAGTCCAGATAAGCAGTGTTGACAGAATGGTCTTTGTCAATGACATCTATGACATTTTCAAAGAAACTGGTCAAACTAAAGGGATAGGATCTACCCTTCACAGTGCTAACTTGATAAGGGTCAAGGATTTGTATGTTGTCAAGTTTGTTGTATATGAAATTGACGAAGGCATGTCCATGATTTTATAGATATGTTGTTGAGACTAATAGGACAACAGTTGTCAGGATCTGTTATGAAGTATAACTAAAATGGTCATTTGCCATAGGTTAGTATATACCTAGTTGAGAGATTAAGGCTGAAAATGTTTAGGAGTTCAGCAATGCTGTACTTCATACTAATTGGAGACACTACAGTATACTTTCTGGACCCATTCGGCTATTGTTTTTGGTTTTATATACAAAGTACATAATCTGGTCCATTGTTATTTGGGGAGATGGTGAGTTCAGTAATTCAGGGGAGGGAACAGGGGCATGAGTGGCAGGGGGACACTGGAACTGAATTTACTAGCTTGAATACTGGTATGGCTTTGGGATCAGAATAGGCAATGATGTTTGACTGGAGCCTGATGCAGTGTCAAATGTTGCTTCTAAGGTCTTTATGGTTAGCATTTGAGTAGGTGGTTATTTTCAGTTTATATCCCATGTTTGTCTAATTAATGGTGTGCTTGAAGTCTAGAATGGCTCGTCTACACACCTTATAATGGTGGGAGGTGGAACTCTTATATGAAACAAATAGGTTTTATATCCTGTTGTTATAGAATTTGTTTTTTCTAAAGTTCTACCACAAGGGCTTATTTTTGAATTTCCCATTAAACATATGCCAAATATAAATGTTGTTCCTATAAATTAATTTAGTTTGTTGCAAAAGTCAGAGGTATAATGAGAGGCTTTAATGACTTGGTCAGCAGGGACTATTTTTGAATTTCCTCATGCCCTCAGACGTGGGATATTAGGCTGGTTTTGGAGTACTCAATATCACAGACCTATTGGCAGGATGATGTTAGTTTTCTGGGAGATGGTGACAGTTTGGTGGTCAGATTTGATCAAGGATGGAATTACATTATTAGGGGTGCAGTCAGAGGTAATATTTGTAAGGACAAAGTCAAGTATGTTTATATCCCAGGTGGGAAGTTGAACTGTTTGATAAATTCAAGGAACTGTTGGGTATATTTACATTAGTCGTGCAAGATTTCTAGTTAATGGATGGGTAGTTAAAGTCAACCAGGATTAATGTACTGGGATTAATAGATAAAGAATTCAAATTATCTAGGTAGTTGCCAAGGTTATCAGGAAATATTGAATGGATCTATCATTGGAATTAATGTTGCAATTAGTTTATTTAGTGTGATTAAGTTGTTCAGAAGTATTAAATTGGTGTCAAAAGGAATTTCTAGTGAAGTAATAGGGGAACACATAACTACAAACATGCTAATGTTCCCATGTGGTCTAAATGAGTGATATGTACTCCCTGCTATGATGGGAATGTTGTTAGCACACAGAAACAGTGTTTCAATAATTTAACAGGTTTATATGTGTTACAGCATCAGAAAGGCCTCAGTCCTAGTCAAGACTTGTTCAAACTTCTGGTATTAAGCATTGTCACCTTAATACAAACTAGACTGGAATTTGCTAGTATGAAATGCCCAAAGCTGGACCTAACTTACAAAAGCCACAGCATGGGTAGAAGAAGTCAATACGCAGAAACCCTGAGGAGATAAATGTAGACCATTCCAGGCGAAACACGCTGGCCTGCTTATTATCACCTCCCATGCTTACAAAAAGGGCATGCAACTCTAAAGCCTCTTCAATCACCCTGCAAAGACACCAGTTAGTTGGTTGAATTAAATAATTTTGTTTTGGAAATGTGTCCTCATTCTCAAGATGCCAAGATACTGCTCTTGACAATCATCTTTATTGCCTCAGACATATTCATGGATAGCTCTGTCATGTCTCTCTGCATCAGACCTAGTGGTGAAGTGCTGTCTATGTTCATTCATTTTGCTGTGGGGGACTATAAGGTCACTTACATTTGGGGTGGAAGGAACTAGTGGTTCAGATTATTTCATGATTCTAGGCATTAGAAAGACAGTTGGACATGAGCTAGCTTTGCTCATCTCATTCATAGAACATCAGTATATCTGACTATGCAGTTGCCTATTACAAGTACACTGCTATATGCGGTCACAGCATCTAGGGACATTTTGGGTATGAGCTTGGTGCCAGAGTGACTCCCTTTTGATGTGGGTGAAGGAACATGTATGGGTATATTTGTTGTTATGGTGTCATGTAGCTGCTGAGGTTTATCTAGGCAGTGTCTAAGAGGCTTAGTTAGTGATTTTTTACAATCTCAGCATAAGTGTTGGGAAGCTATGTTTTGGCAGTAAATTGCTTATTGAAATGTGTGACATGGGAGAGGTTAGCCTCCAAACTAAGCAGGTATTTTCACATCTCACAAGCTGTATCAATGAAGGATAAGAGTGAGGGATTATGAGTAAATATACACTAGCTGTTACACTGCTTCAGAGTCCCTAGTGCAAGAAAGGGATACAGCAGGCTGTAAACCCATGTTGACAGGGACCAGTGAGTACTCACACAAGTTACTAACTGCTTTAACTTATTAAAGATAGAACAGAAGGAGCCCTGACTTCAACAATGTTTTTCCAGTTGACTATCACCTGGCGACTACTAGATGTGTTCTCAATGCATCTGTACACAGTTAGGAATCAATATCCCCTCTGTGCTTTCTAACACTAGTAGAAAAGCAGCAGCAATAATCCTAATGTGGTTTCTGAGAAGTGGGTCCAGCTAACAGTAGTCTTGTCTCAGATGCTGCAGGAGTCAGTAGGCTTATTGTAGTGTTATGTTAGTGGATGCACCATGCAGTTTATTCAGCAGCTGAGCACAATACAGCATTGATCTACACAATGGTCTAAAACTTAAATTGGAGAGATTGGGAAATTTAGAATCTGATCCTATGTGTAATGATGTTTATTACTCAACTTGTATTGGGGTGAGGCTTGGATCCTTTTCTAATTGCAAGGAATGTCTCACATTTTATAATAAATATAAAGACATCTGAACATGTGATTCTTTTTAGAAAATACAAATATATTATACTACCCCCTTGTTAACAGATGTAACAACTAAACATTTTCTTTTGAAATTGAGCAAACACTTCCACCAATGTTTACAAATAAAATTACATTTAAAAAATGAAAACTTTTAGCTGTAGCGAATAAAAAATAAAACTTAACTTTGATTACACGATTGAAAATAATTGGCACTTTAGCAAACTTTGCTTACAAAATAAAATTAGACAAATGACATTGAAATTATACAAATAATTTCACCAATGAAAATAAAGAATAGTTGATAAAATGTTGAATTTAGCTATGCCTTTTACTTACTTATTGGATACTAAAGAGATTAAAACATTAGCTCAATAGACAGATGGATAGATAGATAGATAGATAGATAGATAGATAGATAGATAGATAGATAGATAGATAGATAGATAGATAGATTGTTTGCTGACCAGGATAGTCCCAGTAGACTAATAGACTAGTGGCCTCTTTTCAGAGTTAGTGGAAATTTTGCCAGAGCATTGTGGGAATTTACCTACTCTTTTCAGAGTGTACAGGGATGTTATTCATTGGTACACTTTCGGCTTCCATTCGGAGTATGTAGGCAGCTCAGAGAAACTGGAAGGAAGATGGAGGCAGTGAAATGGAATTGGGAAGTTGCTGGTCATCTAAGGAGAATGAAACTGAAGGATTGGTTGAGTTGCTGAGGAAGCAGGAGAAGGGTGAATTAAAGCAGAATGGTGAAAAGAAGGTAATCGAACCTTCACAAGACTCTTGAGTACATGTTTCAAAAAGATACGTTTTTGGTGTCGAAGTTGGAATGTATGGTTACAACCCTCCAACTGGGAGGGTTGTAGGATGTATATCTAAGAGAAATGATAAATCACTCAGAGTGAACTACAAAGTGAAGTAGCAGTGTCTTGGGATGATATTGATAGAATTCTGGAAGAGGAAATGAGAGAAATTACAGAAAAGAAAAAAAATGTATGCAAGAACAGTGAAAGAAGGAAAGAAGCAAGTAGGAGAGAGAGAAGGAGAAAGAGATCACAAAAAGAAATTTGCTGTATGGCTTAGCAGTAAGGAAAAGAAATAACTTGAAAGATATAAGGCATGGGGCACAGTTATTGCAGCTTGGGAATATCGCCTAAAGAGTTAAGAGCTTTTATTCATCTTAAGAAAGAGACTTATTGTAATATGTATTTGCGATGGAACAATATAAGGAAAGTTTCTTAGAGAAATTTGAGAAAAAAAAGACTGTAGTCTGTGGAACTCTTATGTAGGGCAGAATTTTAATACATAGATAAAAAAAGGATTGCTGTGCAATTTCACTCCAAGGTGGATAAAGAAGCTTTGAAAGACTATTTAAAAACTGTATGTAAGGATGTTTTGTAACACTAAGAAAATATATGATGATAGAGTTTTATTGATTGGGGGGTGGGATGGTGGGATAATTTTGAAAATGGAAAATGACAAGACTGTATATATTCTAAGTGTAATAAATGTTGAAGGCAATAGAGGTTAGGTAAGACATAGGGAACAGCCAAAACTTGTTTTTTTCTGTGAGAAGAATGATCATTTAATAAGTAATTGTGATAAGAGAACATGGTTTGTTTGTGGAAATATGGGACATGAGGAAAAGAAATGTGATATGATATGGAAAAATGTGGGAAAATGAGACATGACTGGGTAAACTGCAACAAACAAATACAAGTTGAAAAATAAGCACAAATGCAAGAATGTGTATATCATATAGAAAAAAGTATAGAACGTGAACATGAAAAGCAAAATATACAAGAAGAGAATAAAGAATAAGGTATAAGGAAAATGAAAATAATGAAGGTGAAATATTAGTACTGAAAACAAAAGAAAAAGAAGACATAAGTTGGAAAATAGTGAGAGGAAAAATAATTCAATAGAGAGAAGTGCGAAAGAGAGAAAACGAAAATTTAAAAGTGTGATTGTGAAAGAAAATAAAACAGAGACAAGGGGTAAGATGGAAAGTACAATAAATTCAAAATAACCTGTAAATTCTATCAATTAATGTTAATAGTATAAAGATCATTAAAAGAAGATTAGGGTTTTGGAATTATGTATGCTACTTGACATACATATAATTATTTTAGAAAATACAAGAATACCAACAGAAGAAAAAAGGATACAGATGGCAAAGTTATGGGGTAAAAGGATTGTGTGGAATATGGGAAAAGATACATGCTCAGGGATTGCTGTGGTATGTAATAAAATAGTTACAATTTTAGATTATACTGTAGCTGAATTAGCTAGAATAACAGTGTTAGCAATGTTAGATATAAGATATAAGACAGATGTGTATATAATTATTGCAATATATGCATATGTTACTACAAGAGAAAGAGAGATACACCTGTCCTATGTGGACAGGCTCAAATCACTATCACTCTACGCCATATCATACAGATTGCTCAGAGCTGATCTGTGTCTCACCTACAAGGCAATCTTGGGCACTCCCATACTAGAGATGCTTCATATCTGCAAGTCTAACTCCTTGCACATTACCAGCTTGAAAGGCCTGAATCTAATATACAACATCAAAAAAAACCCTCTTCAAGTGCAACCTTGAAGAGTGGATGGGAAACCACAAATTTGTCCCAGGGGTTAGGGGCAACAGGTGCTGACTGAGGGTTTTTTGAGGATAAACTCTTGGCTAGGCATGTAAGGGCGCCAGGGCCATTAGCCTAGTAACCTCCTATAATCCTATAAGAGGAAATATTTAAAAAATCTTAAACTATGTAGGAATGAATATGAAAATAATATTAGTGGGAGATTTTAACTGTGACATAAGAAAAAGAAAGAAATAAGGGAATGATATTAAAAGGGTATATGAAACAATGAAAAGTGGAAAGTTATATATATATATATATATATATATATATATATATATATATATATATATATATATATATATATATGGGTTAATAAACACTTGACATTAAATAAATGAGATTATAACCAATGGCGATGGTGTGGTATATTAAAGATTTACCCACTGTTGGTGTGGTTTAATCATGAGGCGAAGCTATGAAAGAATAGCAAAAAGTAAAATTTGTGGAATTATTGAATGAATAGTTAGAAAAAGGGATACCTAAAAAGGAATATGCACAGGGGCCATCAAATTTATATGGAAAATAGAAAAAAAAGATATTAGAAATTGGAGACCAATAGTATTGAACAATACGGATTACAAAATATTTATGAGAATAACAGTGAGAGGATTAGGAAAATGTATGGATAGGTTAGTGGAGTATGATTTTTGGGAAAAAGGGGAAAGGAAGTCAAGTTTTATTATGGCTATTAAGAGAGCTGATAGATGATAGTATAAATAAAAAGGTGGAAACTAAAATAATGGTGGCAGATGTGAGTAAAGCATTTGACAAAACACAATCTGAAGAATTATGGATATATTAAGAGATTGTAATGTAAGTCATAAAATAATAAACATAACATCAGTATATGAGAATAATATAAAAATAATATTAAATTGATATTAAATGGATGGTTAAGTGAAGAATTAAGAACAGAGTGTGGGATATGACAGGGTGGTTCAGCAAGCAGTAGCTTATTTTCATTAGTTATGAATGTGATTGTAAATGTTAACATTGCCACCTCACAGCAAGAGGTTCTCTGGTTCGATCCTCGGCTGGGGTGCCTTCTGTGTGGAGTCTGCATGTCCTCCCTGTGGTCACATGGGTTTCCTCTGGGTGCTCCGGTTTCCTCCCACATCCCAAAAGACATGCTGTAGGTGGATTGGACACTATAAATTGGCCCTAGGTCTCAGTGCATGCATGTGTGGGCCTTCTGTGGAAGGTTGGGCACCGGGCTGGCAACTCAACACTGTAAAACTCCACTGCCAATCATGAGCGGACAGATGATCCGCTATGGTGACCCCTAACTGGGAAAAAGCTGAATGAAGAAGAAGAAGATGAATGTGATTGTAAATGAAATTAATAGAAAATTGAAAATGGCAAGGTTTAGGATGATAGAGGAAGCATATGTCCCAATTATCCTTACCTATGCAGATGATATAGTCTTAATTACTAAGAATAAGAAATGGATGGAACAAGGAATTAGAAAGTTAAATAAGTATTTAAATATGCTTGGCTTAAGTATTAATAAAGACAAAAGTAAAGCAATTGGATTTTTGGGTGAATTAGTATTCACTTTAATGATGAAGACATAAATATTTTGGGAATAACATTTGGGATAAATATGAAGAGAGAAATACAATGGGAGAGACTTATGCAAAGGTTGAAAGAAATATGTATATATTGGAGATCATATAGATTGCCATATAAGAAAAAAGTATATTTAATAAATTCTATTATTTTGGGTAAGATAGCCTATCTAAGAATGAAAAATAATTATTGTTGATTATGTTTTCATTTATATGGGGACAAAGGCTACATCCTGCAAGGAGAGTTATTTTGTATGTCAAGGAAGAAGAAGAAGGAGGACTAGGGTTAATCAATCCTACAGTTCATACAGTTCTTTGAATCTGTATAAAATGTTGATAGGATTAAAAGGAGAAAATAGGAATGTAGTAAATAATATAATGAAATTCAAATATAAAGACATTTGTGAAAGATAAGATATGGTAATATATGGAAGAATAATGTAAATGATAACATTAAAGAATATCAGAATAAGATATTATTACGGAAATTGAAAATAGAGAATGTAGAAAAAAATATTTGTACTTAGATATGATGAATGGGCATTATTATATTTATCACTGCAGATATTTTGAAAATGAAAAAAGAATGCAATTAAAACAAGGTTTATATGGAGTAAAAAAATGTATGAATGTAAAGATTTTATCGGAGATTAACAATAGGTAAATTACCTGTTAAAGCAAATATACCTTATAAAAGGATTCAAGAGAGGAAATGCAATTAATGTGGAGAAGTTGAGATGACAGAACATTTTTTTTTTATTTGAATTGTACAAGAGTTAAAAATTGTGGGAGAATTTATGTGAAATTAACATATAGGATGATTTTAAAACTGTAAGGGATATAAACATGAATATGATAAAATATGGGTATTATGGTAACAAAAGGCTAAAGGAGGTGAAAGAGATTGATAAAAAACTATTTTGTATTTTATGGGTGATATGGAGTGAAAGACTGAATGAAATAAAATATAACGGGAAATGGGTATTATCTGAAATTTTGGCGAAAATACATTTTTGGTTGTGGAAAAAAGAGTGGGGGAGATAATTGAAATATATGAAGTATATTATGTTGCAATGTAAGATGCAATAAACTATAAATAATGTATATGATGTATATAATGTAAATAATAGTGTATATAAGTTATAATTAATTAAAAAACCCTACTCGTTTTGATAGGTGGCATGGGATATTTTACATCCACTTGAGTTACTACAATACCAAGCAGATGTGACTTCAGTCAAACATTCACTCAAAGGATGATACACTCAGGGAGTGCAACATTCTCCAATGCTACACTGCAGTGTGAGCAATCCAGTTACCTGGAGTAGGAAGAGAATTTACAGCCTTCTTGGTTCTAAAACATTACCTCTAATAACTAGAGACTGTTGTTTGTGAAGCATAATTTGGTAGTAAAAATTAAAGAAAAAACATATTTCATAAATAACAGCTATGCAATAGCAGAACACTTATTTTCAAAACTGAAATTGCTATAGATATATAGCACAGTCTCCATACTATTATTACACCAAGCTAATCAGCATAGGTATGTATGATGTAGGTTGTTTTACATGCATATTTTGTTATGATATATGTATTGCAATTTATTTAGAATACTAAGCTTTCTATACAGATAATACTGCAAGAAAGCTGTAAACCCAAATGATGAACATCTGTCTATCTATCTACAGACAGATAAGAACGCACACACACATATATATATATACATACATACCAATCTATATCTATCTGTATGTGGTTATATATATATATATATATATATATATATATATATATATATATATATATATATATATCTATATGCAATTATATTAAAGTATGCCTTAAAGTGGATTATATAGACTTTACACTGCGTAGGTTTTAACAAGTTTATTTTGTATGTGGTTTGTATGTGTTTGATTATCCTTTTAAAGCTGTTAAATATGGTGACAAGGACAATGAGGTAGAGTGCAAAGTATGCAAATAGCAACTTTTATTCAATGCCTGTACACCACGAGGGCTTAAAGATATCAATTTTAAATACGTCCTCAAACAAAGGCCATTGAAACATTGATTATGGTGGATGAAACGTGTTATATTTTTGCAACAAACTTCTTTCAGTTTTAATCAGTGTGTTATTATGAAACAGTTTACAAACTATATTCATCATATGACAATTTTATCATGTGACTTGACTTTATTAAATGAAAGTTAATGCAAAGTCACAACTTGCATGAAAGATAACAGAGACAAATGCAATAGTGTGAAAGAGATATAGTGAAAATTGTATTTGTTGTAATAGACTGACAAATTCAAATTATATTGCCTTGCATGTTGCATTCATGTTGTTATAGTGAAACACAGAGAGAGGTAAATAATTTCCATTGCCTTAGCATTAAAGCTAGCAGCATAAGTGCATTGTTAGCAAACTTCAAAATAAATTAGACACTTCATGCAACACAGTTGTTAAATATTTACATATTCCATTAAGTCTCTCAATTTTAGACGTTTAAGGTGCCATTAAATTTCATTAATTCTGTGATTACCTACTTAATCCAATTCAGAGTTGTAAGGGAGCTGGGGACTATCCCAGCACTTAATGTCTGCCAGACAGATAACATACCCTGGATGGGCACCAAATGATAGGTTACTTGCAGACCCTATTCACACAAAACAGACACAGTTACTTGGAAGATTGACAGTTCAACTGTAGTGTATTTTTAAAATGTGAAAAGAAACCAGGCATCCTGATAAAAGTTGGCACAAAGACAGGAAGAACATGCAGACTCTGCAGAGAATAGAACTGGAGAACCAGGTGCTGTTTGGCAGCAGTGCTAACCACTGTGCCACTTGTATTAAAACACTGCACTTATATCTGCACTTACATGCATTATGTATAACCTGCTTCCAAACAAATGTTACATGTCAGTGCTGGGTTTAACTCAAAGACAGAAATAATGTCAATAATAGTTATATGGGTCTTGTCACTACTGTCCTCAATCCACAAAATGCAAATGGAGTGAAAACAGTGTGTGACATTTAAATAGAAATAGTAAACAAACTGTCATACTGTACTGCATCTCATTTTCTGAAGCAGCAGTTGTATATTCATTTACAGTAAAAGTGGTATATATCTCATCTATTCATTTCTATCTCTGCCTTGCTATTTATGTTCTCCAAAGCATCATCATTCTTTTTCCTGCAACATATGAGAACACTGAAAGTAATCAAACTATCTCTGCTGAGAAAGGGCAGTCAAGTAAAGAAATATAAACAAATAAATATTTTTAAAGATTTCAGTCGTGTAATCAAAGTTAAGTTTTATTTTTTATTCGCTACAGCTAAAAGTTTTCATTTTTTAAATGTAATTTTATTTGTAAACATTGGTGGAAGTGTTTGCTCAATTTCAAAAGAAAATGTTTAGTTGTTACATCTGTTAACAAGGGAGTAGTATAATATATTTGTATTTTCTAAAAAGAATCACATGGATGTCCCCTTTGTTGTCACCAGCTTGGGGGTTGCAGAGACAATATAAACACAAGGTATATCAGTGGCACTCAGATCAAAGTTGTTGTTGTCTTTCGGCTTTTCCCGGTTAGAGGTCGCCACAGCAGAACTCCGGTCCCCTAATGATTGGCAGTAGATTTTCACGAACGCCGAGGTGCACTCAGATCAAAGTAATCTATCATTTCTTATGTAGGCTAAAGACATCGTATTTTATTTGTATTTTGGTTGACATCACTGAGGAATCTTTTTGTGAATAATACTGAATGCCTAAAAGATCAATGAGCACAGCTCAGTGTAAATGTATATTTTCTAACCTTACATTTATTTTGTGAAAATTCTAGTGCAGTTAATTAAGTTTCTGGAACTTTCATACTGAACCTAGAGTGTTCCGTCATATACTAACTGGTTTGTTAGGTTACAAGTTTAAAGCAAGCAGCAGCTCAAAGCACTGCACAGATGCCAATCATTATAGAACAAAATCTAAATTCTGACTGCATGCTCTATTTGTTGTCTGGCAAGTATGTGGCAGTATATCCTTCTGGCGGCTATGAATAGAATATGAATATGAATATGAATGAGAATAGATCAGTATCCATCATATTGTTCACGTTTCCCACCCTTCTTATATTTCCCCTGTAAGATCTTTTCTCCAGGTCATCAACTTTTACTCTAAGGAACTGCTGTTGGGTTTGTTCACTTGTGATGTTATGCTCTTGCTGTTGAATAGTTGCGGACTGATGTTTTACTGTTTGACGCATGCATTCCATTTTCACATCAAGGGAAGATACTGATTCTTGTTGACAGCCCAGTTTGGTCTGTAAACTCTTGGTCTCCTTGGTCCATGACTTAAGAGTTTGATATATTTTTTGCATTGCTTGTCTATTATAGAGGCATATTGTACTTTTTTCCTGTATGACAGTATAATTTCCCTCAGGCATTCTTTTACAAATCCCAGGAGATAAGATTAAGAACCAGGACTCAGGAAAAACTACCCATCCATGCTGGGCTGCACAAATTCCCTTCTAAGCCCTGTCCAATCTGTCTGTAGTTATTTCTTAGATTTCCTGAAATATTTTAATAAAGCAAGCTGCACTTGACAAAATGAGTGTGTGGACATAAATGCGGCTTCATCATCTGGTTATGAAATTAAGGAATTTGATGGTCAACACATAACAATGTACGTAAGAGCCTAGAAATGGTTGTTGTAGATCCTTACACTGGGTTACTCTAGGACTGTGATAGCAATGGTTATATTTCTGAACTGTCATATGTATTGCAATTGTACATTTAGCCAGTTTTTCCATCTCTTTCAACTTTCTGGATTAAAAGCCTTCATTTGAGCTTGCTACCCACCTTCCCTGTAACTAGTTTAGTCCAGATACAGATTTGCTGTATCCAGGACTGTTCATAAGTTCATAGGTTCATAGGTAGGTACTAGGCTATCAGCCCAAGGGCCTATGTAAGGCTAGCCAGCAAGGTTCCATAGCTTACGCCACCCAAGAAAGTTATTTTCCTGTGCCACTGTCCAGCAGAGACAGAGAAGTGATCCCCAGGGTGTATTTCCTATTTCCCATCCACTCTTCAAGATTTTTCTTGAAGAGTGCTAATGAAGAACTTTGCTCGACATAGATCGGTAGCTTGGTCCAGAGTATAGGAAGTCTCTGGGACAGGAATCTATTACTCCAGTGTGTCCTGTTTACTGTGGTGATAAGGTTTAGGTCCCTAGAGCGTGTAGCTCAGAGGGATTGGGATTTCTTTAGGTGTAGAATGTCCAACAGCTCTGGGTTTGACATAGCTATATATGTTAGGCAGAGATCACCTCAGAGTAGGTGATATTCTACAGAGTAAAGCTGGAGTTTTTTGAGGTGGTCAGTGTAGGGCATTTGTTTGAGGCCAGTAATCCTCTTTGTGAGGTACTTCTGTGGCCTTTCCAGCTGCTGCAGATGTCTTGTGAGGTACATCCCAAAAGGGGCACTGTACTCTATAATGGGTCTAATGAGTGATGAGTAAAGGGGAACAATGACCTCTTTTTTACTGGATGAGAACCTTTTTATGATGAGGTGTGCCATGTAGAAGGACTTCCTGACTACTGTGGTGATGTGACTATCAAAGGAGAGACTACTGTCCACCTGGATCCCAAGGTCTCTTATCACGCATTCGGTGTTAAGTAGATTGTTACCACTGTGGTAGTTGATGGGTACAGAGTTTTTACCAAAGGGGATGACACTGCACTTTTTGGCATTGAGCTTGAGGCCATGGCTCTGAAACCAGGCATCTGTCTCAGTGAGGCCCTTCTGTAGGATGTACACATCATTTAGGGACTTGACTATGGCTCCTAGTTTGCAGTCATCTGCGAACTTCGTTAGCCAGAGGCCTTCTGTGTTAGCCTGTATTTCAGAGAAGTAGATACCAAACAGGAGAAGTCCCAGGACGGAACCCTGTGGTACTCCACTTGTCACTGCTTTGCGGTCAGATTTGGAGTCTGTAACTTTTACAGTGTGGGTTCTGTCAGTGAGCCAGTTGGCAACCCATTTTGTGATGTAGGGACTTATACCTAGTTTAGTGAGTTTAGCTATAATTCCAGAATGGGGGATGGTGTCGAAAGCCTTGGCGAGGTCAAGATAGGCTGTGTGAACCACCTTACCCTCATCCACAGCTTTGGTGACTGCTTCAAAGAAGTTGATCAGGTTCAGGAGGCATGATCTGCCTTTCACAAACCCGAACTGGGGGGGATCCAGAGTTTGGAGGTTACCAATGTCTTTATTTATGACTTCCATGATGATACGTTCCATGGCCTTGCAGACCAGGCTCGTCAGGTTAATAGGTCGATAGTTCCCGGGATCAGTGGTGGCTCCCCCTTTGTGGAGTGGGATAACTGTTACTGTGCACCATTCAGTGGGCACAAAGCCTGATGCAAGGCTATTATTGAACATGATGCTTAAGTGGGGAGCCAGTTCATTCTGAAGATCATGAAAAATGCAGCCTGGGATGTTGTCCGGTCCCATGGATGCTGTGTTTTTGGCTTTAGACAGTGCAGCTTTTACCTGCATAGTTGTGATTACAGGGAATCTGCATTCTTTCTGTATAGAAATGGGCCCTTTGGGGGGTGAGAGTGGGGTAAGGTTAGCACTGAACCGATCTGCCAGGATGTTGGCAATATCAGTTGGTTCTGTAATCTTCGTGCCTTTGTGCTGTAACTCAGAGCAGATCTGGGTGTTGCCATCTAGATTCTTGACATAGCTATAGAATGCTTTGTGGTTGACCTTGGATTTAGTGGTGATTTTGTTTTCGTAACTAACTTTGGAGGATCTTATAAGGGATCTCAGCTTCTTACTGAGGCTGACCAGGGAGCTCCTCCACTCATGGGATTTTACTCTCTTTTACAACAGTTTCTTCCTTCTGTTGTACAGTTTGTTTATGGCAGGGGACCACCAGATTGGCTTCCATTTTTTGGAGGATAGCATCTTGGTTCTGTTTGGGATAGTACAATCCATGCACTTGTGTAAGTGTTTATAGAGTGCATTTGTGTAGGATTCAGCAGTTGTAACTGTATTGTTCATCTGCATGGGTGTCATGAAGTTCACCAATTCTGTCTTAAGAAGCATGAAGTTGCCTTTGGAGAAATTTTTTACTGTGGTTTCCTTAATGGGGGGTGGTGGCAGGATGTGGATATCAAGGGTGATAAGCTTATGGTCGGATCGGACCAACGATGAGTTGACTTCAAGTGTGGAACACTGGTCACTCATGTTGGTAATGTCTAGGTCTAGAATATTGTTTCCCCTGGTGGGGGTGTGGATAAGTTGATCTAGGGCATTGGAGTTTATGAATTCCAGAAAGCGTTGAGCTAAGGAGTTGGTACACACGTAGTTTTCTCAGTTAATGGTGGGGTAGTTGAAGTAGCTGGAAATTGATGGTGTAATGATGAATGTTGTTAGTGCATATGCTCCACAAGTTGGGTGTGTGATGCATGAGAAAGAAAAATTCTGGAGTGAGTTGGATGAAGTGGTGATGACTGTACCGATGGGTGAGAGACTGTTGATTGGAGCAGATTTTAATGGGCATGTTGGTGAAGTGAACAGAGGGGATGAGGAAGTGATGGGTAGGTGTGGTGTTAAGCAAAGGAATGCAGAAGGTCAGATGGTAGTGGATTTTGCAAAAAGGATAGACATGGCTGTGTTGAATACATACTTTAACAAGAGGGAGGAGCATAGGGTGACATACAAGAGTGGAGGAAGATGCACACAGGTGGATTATATCTTATGTAGAAGGGCCAGTCTGAAGGAGACTGGAGACTGTAAAGTGGTGGCACGGGAAATTGTAGTTAGGCAGCATAGGATGGTGGTTTGTAGGATGACATTGGTGATCAGAGAGGAGGATGAGTGTGAGGTGTGAGGGCCGCACCAAGGATCAAATGGTGGAAGCTGAAAAATGGTAATTGTGAGATGATGTTCAGGGAAGAGTTAAGACGAGCACTGGTTGGCAGTGAAGAGTTACCGAATAGCTGGGTAACTACAGCAGAACTAGTGCTTGGTGTGACATCTGGAAAGAGGAAGGAGGACAAGGAGACCTGATGGTGGAATGAAGAAGTACAGGAAAGTATACAGAGAAAGAGGTTGGCGAAGAAGAAGTGGGATTGTCAGAAAGATGAAGAAAGTAGACAAGAGTATAAGGAGATGAGGTGCATGGCAAAGAGAGAGGTGGTGAAGGCTAAGAATAAGGCATATGACGAGTTGTATAAAAGGTTGGACACTAAGGAGGGAGAAAAGAACCTGTACCAATTGGCCAGACAGAGGGACCGAGCTAGTAAAGATGTGCAGCAGGTAAGGGTGATAAAGGATAATGAGGGAAACGTACTCACAAGCAAGGAGAGTGTGTTGAGCAGATGGAAAGAGTACTTTGAGGGGCTGATGAATGAAGAGAATGAGAGGGAGAGAAGGTTGGATGATGTGCAGATAGTGAATCATGAAATGCAGTGGATTAGCAAGGAGGAAGTAAGGATAGCTATGAAGAGGATGAAGAACAGAACAGCTGTTGGTTCAGATGACATACCTATGGAAGCATGGAGGTGTTTAGGTGAAATGGCAGTGGAGTTTTTAACTAAATTGTTTAATGAAATCTTGGAAAGTGAGATGATGCCTGTGGAATGGAGAAAAAGTATTTTGGTACTGATTTTTAAGAATAAGGGTGAAGTGCAGAGCTGTAGTAACTATAGAGGGATTAAATTGATCAGTCACAGAATGAAGTTATGTGAAAGAGTAGTGGAAGCTAGGTTAAGATGGGATGTGATGATTAGTGATCAGTGGTATGGCTTCATGCCAGGAAACAGCACTACAGATGCAATGTTTGCTTTGAAAGTGTTGATGGAAAAGTACAGAGAATGTCAGAAGGAGTTGCATTGTGTCTTTGTGGATTTAGAGAAAGCATATGGCAGGGTGCCTAGAGAGGAGTTGTGGTATTGCATGAGGAAGTCGGGAGTGTCAGAGCAGTACGTAAGAGTGGTACAGGATATGTACGAGGGTAGTGTGACAGCGGTGAGGTCTGCGGTGGGAGTGACGGATGCATTTAAGGTGAAGGTGGGGTAAAATAAATTAAAACTAATATTATTTGTTAAATACTGACAACATTGCACAAATCTTCATAGCAAATGTTATTTAATGTAACTTCTCTGTACCTTCCTTAGAAATCAATTTGGTAATAGAAATTGAATATAAAAGGTCTGTTGGTTTCTATAAACCTTTCTTCTATTTGAAAGGTTGGGACCTTTCCTGAAGGAACTTTACAATCCAAACAAAAAAGTGTAAAGGGCCTACAATAATGTAATTGGTGTAATTTATCTATCACACTATTAACTGTAATACTAAATCAGTAGTCTATGGAGCATTTTGCAATGGGTGTCCTACTAAACATGTGTTTAACTTCCAATAGATCAAATATCTCAGTAGTATTAAAACTATGAAGATTTGATATTAGTTTTAATTTATTTTATATATATATGTATAAAAGGTGGGATTACATCAAGGTTCAGCTCTGAGCCCCTTTTTATTTGTAATGGTGATGGATAGGTTGACAGATGAGATCAGACAGGAGTCCCCGTGGACTATGATGTTTGCAGATGACATTGTGATCTGTAGTAAGAGTAGGGAACAGGTGGAGGAGACCCTGGAGAGGTGGAGATATGCTCTAGAGAGAAGAGGAATGAAGGTCAGCAGGACTAAGCCAGAATATATGTGTGTGAATGAGAGGGAGGATAGAGGAATGATGAGGATGCAGGAAGTAGAGGTGGCGAAGGTGGATGAGTTTAAATACTTGGGTTCAACAGTTCAGAGTAATGGTGAGTGTGGAAGAGAGGTGAAGTAGAGAGTACAGGCAGGATGGGGTGGGTGGTGAAGAGAGTCAGGAGTAATTTGTGACAGATGAGTACCAGTAAGAGTGAAAGGAAAGGTCTACAAGAGGGTAGTGAGAGCAGCTATGTTATATGGGTTGGAGACAGTGGCATTGACAAAAAGGCAGCAGTCAGAGCTTGATGTGGCAGAGCTAAAGATGTTAAGATTTGCACTGGGTGTGTCGAGGATGGACAGGATTAGGAATAAGTATATTAGAGGGTCAGCCCAGGTTGGAAGGTTTAGAGACAAAGCCAGAGAGACAAGATTACGTTGGTTTGGATATGTGCTGAGGAGGGATGCAGAGTATATTGGGAAAAAGATGCTATGGATCAAGCTGCCAGGTAACAGGAAAAGAGGAAGGCCTAAGATAAGGTTTATGGATGTGGTGAGAGAGAACATGTAGGTGGTTGGTGTGACAGAGCAAGAAGCAGAGGACAGAAAGAAATGGAAACAGTTGATCTGCTGTGGCGACCCCTGATGGGAGCAGCTGAAAGAAGAAATAGAGTTATTATTAGGGTGTTTGGTTGAACCCTAATATTTTCCAGTACATCAAGAAAAGAGGAGTGGTAATCCTGAGGCATGGTGGGGGATCTGTAGCAAGCTACAATTTGGATTGCAGTTTTTCCCAGAGTTAGTTGCACTTGGATAACCTTGGATGCATTATGCTGAGCAACTAGCCTGGAGGTGTAGATATCCTTAATGAATATGAACAAACCTCCGCCTTTGGTGTTTTGGTCCAGGTTACATGGCCGAAAAGTGTGGTTATAGCCTGGCAATGCAGGGGTGCTCTCTGAAGCCTTGAACCAGGTCACCCAGAATGATACCACAGTACAAGGACAAAATGATTGACTTCAACAATTGGCTAAGCTTCTGGTGTCATTCTAAGTGGATCCAGTATCTGTATGCCTGGGATGACAATGTCAACAGACTACGATGCTTTGCCAGAGATGGCCTGCACCTGTCACCCCTGGGATTCCGGTACTGGCAAAGGCTCTTGCCTCTATAGTGCCTTTTTTTAGGCAAGGTTCAAATGACAAATTCACCACCATAACAAGAACAGGCAAGCAAAAACTGAGGGTAATGATACTCAATGCTAGAAGTCTAAATCTCAAAATGCACTCACTCGAGGCACCCCTTAAAATGGAGAACATAGATGTCTGTGTAGTGACTGAGACCTGGTTCAAGGCTCTGAGAGCACCCTTGCATTACAAGGCTATAACTCATACCACACTTTTCGGCCATCTAACCTGGACCGGAACACCAAAGGTGGAGGTGTGTCCATATTCATTAAGGATATCCACACCTCCAGGCTAGTTGCTCAGCATAATGCAGCTGAGGTTATCCAAGTGCAACTAACTCTGGGCAAAACTGCAATCCAAATTATAGCTTGTTACAGATCCCCCACCATGGCCTGGGATTCCCACTCCTCTTTTCTTGATATACTGGAAAATATTAGTGTTCAACCAAACACCCTAATATTGGGCAATTTCAACTACCCCACCATTAACTGGGAAAACTACTCATATACCAACTCCTTCGCTCAGCACTTTCTGGAATTCATGAATTCCAATACCCTGGATCAACTTATCCACACCCCCACCAGGGGCAACAATATCCTAGATCTAGTCATTACCAACATGAGTGACCGGTGTTCCACACCTGAAGTCAACTCCTCGTCAGATCCGACCATAAGCTAATCAACCTAAATATCCACATCATGCTCTCATCCCCCATTAAGGAAACCACGGTAAAAAATTTCTCCAAAGCCAACTTCATGCTTCTTAAGACAGAAGTGGTGAACTTCATGACACCCATGCAGATGGACAATACTGTCACGACTGCTGAATCCTACACAGATGCACTCTATAAGCACTTACACAAGTGCATGGATTGTGCTATCCCAAACAGAACCAAGATGCTATCCTCCAAAAAAAGGAAGCCAATCTGGTGGTCCCCTGCCATAAACAAACTCTACAACAGAAGGAAGAAATTGTTGCAAAAGAGAGTAAAATCCTATTAGTGGAGGAGCCCCCTAGTCAGCCTCAGCAAGAAGCTGAGATCCCTTATAAGATCCTCCAAAGCTAGCTATGAAAACAAGATTGCCACTGATTCTAAGGACAACCAAAAAGCATTCTATAACTTTGTCAAGAATCTCAATGACAACACCCAGATCTGCTCTGAGTTACAGCACAATAGCACAAAAATTACAGAACCAACTGATATTGCCAACATCCTGGCAGATAGGTTCAGTGCTAATTTTACCCCCTCTCACCCCTTAAAGAGCCCATATCTATACAGGAAGAATGCAGATTCCCTGTAATCACAACTTCACAGGTAAAAGCAGCACTCTCTAGAGCCAAAAACACAGCATCCATGGGACCGGACAACATCCCAGGTTGCGTTTTACATGAACTTCAGAATGAACTGGCTCCCAACCTAAGCACCATGCTCAATTATAGCCTCACGTCAGGCTTTGTGCCCACTGAGTGGTGCACAGCAACAGTTATCCCACTCCACAAAGGGGTCGCCATTACTGATCCTGGGAACTATTGCCCTATTAGCCTGATGAGCCTGGTCTGCAAGGCCATGGAACATATCATCATGGAATTCATAAACAAAGACATTGGTAACCTCCAAACTCTGGACCCCACCCAGTTCGGGTTTGTGAAAGGCAGATCTTGCCTCCTAAACCTGGTCGACTTCTTTGAGGCAGTCACCAAAGCTGTAGACGAGGGTAAGGTGGTTCACACAGCCTATCTTGACCTTGCCAAGGCTTTCGACACTATCCCCCATTCTAGAATTATAGCTAAACTCACTAAACTAGGTATAAATCCCTATGTCACAAGATGGGTTGCCAACTGGCTCACTGACAGAACCCACATTGTAAAAGTTGCAGACTCCAAATCTGACTTCAAACCAGTGACAAGTGGAGTACCACAGGGTTCAGTCCTGGGACCTCTCCTGTTTGGTATCTACTTCTCTGAAGTACAGGCTAACACAGAAGGCCTCTGGCTAATGAAGTTCACAGATGACTGCAAACTAGGAGCTATAGTCAACTTCCCATATGATGTGGACATCCTACAGAGGGGCCTCACTGAGAAAGATGCCCGGTGTCAGAGCCATGGCCTCAAACTCAATGTCAAAAAGTGCATTGTTATCCCCTTTGGTAAAATCTCTGTACCCATGAACTACCACATAGGCAGCAGTCTTCTTAACACTGAATGTGTGATAAGAGACCTTGGAACCCAAGTGAACAGTAGTCTCTCCTTTGATAATCACATTGCCACAGTAGTTAGGAAATCTTTCTACATGGCACACCTCATCACAAAAGGGTTCTTATCCAGGAAAAAAGTGGTTATTGTTCCCTTCTACTCAACACTCATTAGACCCATTATAGAGTACAACGCCCCTTTTGGAATGTACCTCACAAGTCATCTGCAGCAGCTGTAAAGGCCACAGAAGTACCTCATAAAGGGAATTACTGGCCTCAAACAGATGCCCTACACTGATCGTCTCAAAAAACTCCAGCTTTACTCTGTAGCATATTGCCTACTCCAAGGTGATCTCTGCCTAACATATAAAGCTATGTCAAACCCAGAGCTGCTGGACATGCTACACCTAAAGAAATCCCAATCTCTCTGAGCTACACGCTCTAGGGACCTAAATATTGTCACCACAATAAACAGGACTTGCCTTGAGGGATAGATTCCTGTCCCAGAGACTTCCCATACTCTGGAACAGGCTATCCATCTATGTCAAGCAAAGTTCCTCATTAACACTCTTCAAGAAAAATCTTGATGAGTGGATGGGAAATAGGAAATAAACCCTGGGGATCATTTCTGTGGCTCTGCTCGACAGGGGCCCAGGAAATTAACTTTCTTGGGTTGGCGTAAGCCAGGGAACTTTGTTGGCTAGGCTTACTTAGGCCATTGAGCCGATAGCCTAGTACCTACCTATGAACCTATAACAGACATTAAAGAAAATGCCATTTCTAAACTTACAATAACAATACTGTTATTTGTTTGCCACCATAACTAATGCATTTTGTGAAAGGCTACCATTGTGTTCTCATTGCACTAAGGATATAAAGTGATAAACTTTTGTTAGATGACAGCTTGTGTGAGCTACCTTGTTAGGGGCTTTATTTGCAAATTGAGTACCTGACACCACTTACTGCAGGTGTTGTTGTGCATTTCATTGACATTTATAACAAAAAGGTCTTGTTCATTCTGGATTCTCCCTCCCGTAAAACAATACATTTCCATGCAGGACTTGTGGTGCATTAATGCCAAACTGCAAATGCAGTCTTGTATTGTATATAACTGAGTAACAACATACAAATATTATTAATACAATTTCCCCAACCTTCTAGCCATTGTCCACAACCTGCTCTTAGGTCCCTAACATGAGCTCAATGGGTGCAAATCAATTCCAGTAAGTAAAAGTAACTATATTGAATCCCTTTGCTCTACAGCTAAATAGCTCGTAGTGTCCTACTGCACTGTAACTATAGACACACACATGCTACCACAGAATCCTGCCCTTTGACCACAGATATTTCTTAAGCATGCCTTAAGAGCAATTATTTTTAATTCTGAGTTCATAACACCAGTCATAACAGGTAAATCAGTCAAGCACTGGAGTACAGCACCAAGACCAGTAACACCTTTCTGTTTGTGACCCACTACTATGGAGGTGTTATGCTCACAGGAATCATAGGAATTATAGAAAATACAAGGCAAGTGAGTCTTTTGACCATTTATGTCTTGGCTATACTCATTCTTAGACTGCACCTCCCTTTTTTAAGGAGGCTAGGCTCAAGCCAGTGAATTTTTGAATTCGCATTCAACTATGTTTATTTATATGTTTTTAGGTCACTATGCAAGTTTTATATATTTTTGTCTTACTTTACATTAACATGTTTATATATGGGAGAGTTCTTTAAATTCTCCAGTATTGCTTTTAATTGTTTAAATTGTTTTAATTGATTAATTGAGCTGCTTATATAAGGGGAGGTTTACTGTGACTTTTATACAAGGATATGAAGAAGCTGTAATGGTGAAAGCGCACATCCGTATGTTATAAGTGCACATTCTTGGAATTAAATTTGGAGATTTGTTCTTACTTCTGCTGTACTGTGCTTCCTTTGTGACTTACATTATATCTACCTCACGGAACTACAGCATTTGCTTGCTGAGCAGTGGATTTTACTTTACTTTATTTTTTATACTCATTCTTAGACTGCACCTCCCTTTTTTAAGGAGGCTAGGCTCAAGCCAGTGAATTTTTGAATTCGCATTCAACTATCCAGTTCCCATTTGAAAGAAGATAATGAATTGTGCTGCTTGATTTGCCATGGGAGTCTGTTCCACAGGTGGTGGAAGGTGCTGCTTAATGAACTTATTTTACCACCATGTTTTATTTTCTGACTACAATTTAGATCCTTGTTTCTGGTATTTGTGGGACTATTTGACTTGAGGAGATTCAAGAGATCCAGGACCACTGGGTCCCTAATGGCATGGAAGGCAAGGCAAGGAATAAATGTCCCCTCAGAAGTCTATAGGATACTGAATAAAGAGACAGTGGGGGGCTATTCTAGCACTTAATGTCTTCTGGTAGTTTAAGGTTTTTAAGTTAGTTATCTTCTTAGTTTGGAACGACTGCTTTTTTTCTAGTTATTTGATATGTCTAGTGTGGTATAGCCCAATGGCTGTATTGGATTGAATACTTGATCTAATCAGTGCTGAATATAAGGGAACAATAGCATCTTTGTATCTGAATTATATTCCTTTGACAGTTAGCTGCACTAAGTAAAATGACTTTCTGACTACTATCATTAGATGGTGATGAAAGAAGAGGGAGTTATCAACAGAAGTTACAAGGTCTTTAGCACACTCTCATACTGAAATGGGGTGTTATCTAGGTTGCGCGCCTTGGGGACGGTTTGTTTACCAAATATGACAATTAGCACTTTTTGGCATATAATTTCAGCCCATTTTTAGGATATCAGGTATTCACAAATGTAAGTTGTTGATGAAGTGCTTTGGCATTGGAGGAGAACTTGACAATGAGTCCCAGTTTATAGTTATCTGCAAATTTGGTTAGCCACAGGTGTTGGTATATGGTCTGGAAATCAGAAAAGTAAATAAAAAAACAAAATGGCCCTGCACTGAGCTCTGTGGGACACCTCTGGTCACCTTCACATTCTTTGATATGGTATATACAACCCCTATTATATGGATTCTGTCTTTAATCCAATTTTCTGTCCATCTTACTATATACAGATCCATTTATAAACCATTAAGTTTACTAACTATGCAGGCATAGGGTATAGTGGCAAAAACCTTGTCCAGGTCAAGCTATGGTGTGTGAGCAGCATGACTATTGACAACACCATGTGTTACCCTTTTAAAGAAGTTAACCAGATTCATTAGACAAGATCGACCCTTGCCAAAGCTAAACTGCTGTGATTTTAGGCTGGTGAGATTTTTAATATCATAACTTATCAGGTAATTATGATATGTTCCATTGTTTGTAGATAAGACTTGTCAGGCTGATGGGTCTATAATTTCTGGGATGAGTGATGGGGCCATGCTTTGTGATTGGCATCACTGCTGCTGTGGACCAAATTTCAGGGACAAAGTCAGTGGCTAAACTCAGGTTAAACACTTTAAGGAATAGCTTTGTAAGAGCTTGTTTAGCAATGCTCATTCAACACTCCAGTATATTCTCAGGTCACACTGACAAGGTATTTTTAGTTTTGGAGAGCACTCTCAGTATATGTTCTTTAGTGATGATGGAGAGTCTGTTAGATTCAGGGATAAGTGAGCTATGGATAGACATCTCTGGGGTAAAAGTCACACTGAATCTGTTTGCTAGAATACATTGGCAATGTCTGCTGCATCAGAATAGGTGGTGCCATTATGAATAAGTTCAGCACACTGATGAGTGTTACTTCTCAGCTGGATCCCTATTAAATTGTCAGCACACTCAGAACCTCAAGTGCTGACAAGGTGAAAAAAGGCTGAAAACACACTTGAAGAGCGAGTCTCAAAAATTGCTCTTCTACTTTAAATTTTTTTTTGCGGGTGAGGGTCAAGTCACCCCACCCCCCCCAAAATTAGACACACACACACATCTATATATGTATAGGTTCATAGGTTCATAGGTTCATACTAGGCTATCTGCCCAAGGGCATTTATAAGCCTAGCCCATAGTTATGTGGCTTTCGCCACCCCTTTAGTTTGAATAAAAACTATGCCTATCATTTTGCTGTGCCTCTGTCAAGCAGTGACGCTGAAGTAATCCCTGGGGTATATCTGCAATCTCCCATCCATTGGTCAAGATTCCTCTTGAACAAGACCAGAGAGGTGCTCTGCCTCACATGTACCGGGATTTTGTTCCACAGCATAGGGAGTCTCTGGGTGATGAATCTGTCCCTCCAGCACGTTCTATTTATAACCGTGTCAAGGTTTAAGTCTCCCGCCCTTGTGGTTCTGAGGGATCTAGATTTTTTGAGGTGAAGCATATTCATCAAATCTGGGTTTGACATGGCCTTATATGTCAGGCACAGGTCACCTCTGAGCAAGCGGTATGAGACTGAATAGAGCTGGAGTTCTTTCAGTCGGGCAGCATAAGACATATATTTGAGACCCTTTATCCTTTTGGTGAGGAACTTTTGGGGCCTTTCAAGCTGCAGCAGGTGTCTGGTCAGATACATTCCGAACGGTGCATTGTACTCAATCATAGGTCTAATAAGTGATGAGTACAGGGGGACGATGACCTCCCTTGATCTAGATGTGAATCCCTTCATGATCAGGTGGGTGATATAGAAGGTTTTCCTAACTACTTTAGCAACATGAGTGTCAAACGAAAGGCTACTGTCAACCTGGGTCCCCAGATCTCTGATGACTTTTTCTGTGCTCAGTGGATTGCCACCTATATGGTAGCTAGGGGTAGCCTTGTTTTTCCCAAAGGGTATGACTATGCATTTTTGGCGTTTAACTTCAGGCCATGGCTCTGGCACCAGTTATCCATTTCTGTGAGGCCCTTCTGGAGGATATCTGTGTCAGATGTGTTTTCGACTATGGCGCCCAGTTTGCAGTCATCTGCAAACTTTGTCAGCCATAACCCTCCTGTGTTTGCTTGTACTTCAGAAAAGTAGATGCCGAACAAGAGTGGACCCAGGACTGAGCCCTGTGGGACACCACTTGTGACAGGCTTTGAGTCTGACATGGCTCCAGCAACTCTGACCCTGTGGGTTCTGTCACTTAGCCAGTTTGCAACCCATCTTGTGATGTATGGGTTTACATTCAAGCTGATGAGTTTTTCGATGATACCTGAGTGGGGTATTGTGTCGAAGGCCTTTGCCAGGTCGAGGTAGGCTGTATGGACTGCCTTTCCCTCATCAATGGCCTTGGTGACTGTCTCAAAAAGTCAACCAAGTTTAAGAGGCAGGATCTGCCTTTGACAAATCCAAACTGAGTTGGATCCAAAGTCTGCAAGTTCCCTATGTCTTTATTTATGAGTTCCATTATGATCCTCTCCATGGCTTTGCAGATAAGGCTTGTCAAGCTAATGGGGCGGTAATTTCCAGGGTCTGTGGAGGCACCGCCCTTATGAAGTGGGACCACAGTCCAGGCGCCACTCCTTGGGTACGTATCCTGAGGTGAGGCTAAGATTAAACAGCTGTCCTAACTGTGGGTTTAATTCCTCATTGAGTTCATGAAGCACACAGCCGGGACACCATCCGGTCCCATGGATGCTGTGTTTTTGCCTTAGTGAGGGCAGTTCTCACCTGGGCGTTGGAGATGTTTGGGGGCTACAATCCTCTGGAATAGATATCTCTCCTTTTGGGGAGGGGAGAAGTTTGCACTGAACCTGTCAGCCAGTATGTTGGCAATGTGTGTAGGTTCAGTAATTTTCACATCATTTTGAACTAATTCTGAGCATATCTGGGAGTTTCCTCCTAGGTTTCTAACATAGCTAAAGAAGGCCTTATGATTCTCTTTAGAGTCCTTGGCGATTTTTCTCTCAAAATTTGCCTTGGATGATTTTATGAGAGCTCTTAGTTTTTTACTTATAATGATCAAAGGTGTCTTACCTTTCAAGGATTTTGCTCTATCTTGTAGTAGCTTCCTCCTTTTGTTGTAGAGCTTGTTTATGGCTGGGGTCCACCAGACTGGACGCTTGCCTTTGGTACAGAGAGTCTTAGTTTTGTTTGGGATTGCCTGATCCATGCAGTCCTGTAGGTGCTGGTAGAAGGCATTTGTAAGTGATTCAGCGGTTTGAGTAATGTTTACCACTGGCTCAGGGGCCTTAAAGGAGACAACACTAGTTATTAGAAGTGTGAAATCGGCTGTTGAGAAGTTTTTGACTGTGGTCTTTTTGTTTCAGGTGGGGCGGGATGAGGACCTCCAGCGAGATTAGTTTATGATCTGATCTCACCAGTGAGGGGTATACTTCGGTGTTGAACATTTTGATCCCATGTTCGTGATGATGAGATCAAGTATGTTTTCTCCTCTTGTGGGGATGGTGACTAGTTGTTCCATGGCATTTGAGTTTATGAACTCCAGGAATCTTTGGGTTAGAGTGTTCGGGCTTGAGTAGTGTTCCCAGTCTATATTAGGGTAGTTAAAGTCACCTAGTATGATGGTGTTTGGAGATACATTTATCCCCTCCAATGTTTTCAGGAAGGCCATGTGAGGTTCCTGAGTTTGAGAGGGTGGCCTGTAACATGCTACAAATTGCAGAGCAGTCTTGCCTATGGTTAATTGCACCTGGATGGTCTCCGATGCATCATGCGTTGCCACCAACCTTGAGGTGTGGGTGTCCTTTATGAATATGGACACCCCCCCTCCTTTCTTGGTGTTGTCCGGATTTTGGGGCCGGAACGCATGATATGAGGTATATATATATGGGTCCACTATGTAATTTTGAAATACTGAAATCCCGAAATTCAGTATATTGAAATTACATAGCAGAAAACCCAAGCAGAACTCACAATTCCGAAAACACACAACTGCAAAATTCAAAATACCAAAACTACGTTACACATACAGTGCACTCATAAACAAATACAAAACTCCCCCCACAATCAAATAAATGCATATACACTATAGATAAGCAGGGGGGGCTGTACCCCTCTGCACCCCCCACAACCCCCCTACTTATATATTCTAACCCCGAGATCGCACAAACAGAAACATGAACGAAACTCACACACTCAGACACATCTTACATTCCCTCACACACACACGACAGTCACAACACACACTTACACACATTAAAGCCCCTAACCAACACATTTACACACACAAACTTACCTAAATTCGACAGATACATCCACACACCGCACCAGCGGAAGCGGAAATTCAACATCTCTGTGCTTCTGGATTTTGAATTTTGCTCTTCTGCCGGTTTCAGAAGTTTGAGTTTTCGGCTGTGTAATTTCAAAATACTGAATTTCGGGATTTCAGTATTTCAAAATTACATAGTGGACCCATATATATATATATATATATATATATATATATATATATATATATATATATATATATCCTCAACTTCTTTTTCCCGATTTTGCACATAGGGTCAGGGTGTCACTTCAATAGTGACAATCATCTCAAACCAAGGTTTACACTGCCAGGTGGCTAGCCCTGTCAGAATAGCTCATCTGTACCACTCACTCACACAGTCACACTTACAGCCAATTTAGAGTGTCCACCTACTTCATGTCTTTGGAATGTGGGAGGAAGGAAACCCAAGCAACCACAGGGAGGACATGCAGACTCTTCAAAGAACTATGAGGCGACAAGCCACTATATATGTGTGTGTGTGTGTGTGTGTGTGTGTGTGTGTGTGTGTGTGTGTATATATATATATATATATATATATATATATATATATATATATATATATGGGTCTCCTTCTAATGACAAACGCCGATTCGCCGACAGTGAAATCACCGACACGAAGCGACCGACAACGCGGTTGACCGACACGCTTCGAATCCCGACAGACGGAAGACCGACAAGGGGAATGTGTAAGCGACCTGGTAAGTATGCGATAGTGAGGGATTTAGGGTAGGGAGCGGACAGGTAAGTGTGCAATACTCAGGGATGTAGGGTTAGGGTGTGTGATAGGTGAGTGTGCGGTAGTGTCGGAGCTTGGGGTTCGGGTGTGTAAGTGAGTTAGGTTAGGGTGCAGGTAGGAGAGTGTGCGGTAGTGTCGGAGCTTGGGGTTGGGTGTAAGTGAGTTAGGGTTAGGGTGCAGGTAGGGAGAGTGTGCGGTAGTGTCGGACCTTAGGGTTAGGGTTTGGGTTAGGGCTAGTGGATATGTGTTGTAGTGTACTGTGTTGTTTACGTGTAGTGTCGGTGTTATGGTGTTCGGTGTTTCGTTGTCGGGTTTGTGTGTTGTCGGGTTTCTGGCGGTGATTTCACTGTCGCTTAATCGGCGTTCGGTCATTAAGTAGACCCATATATATATATATATGTATATATATATATATATATATATATATATATATATATATATATATATATGGTTGATGAAAACTCTCTTCACTGAAAATGAAATTACGAGGACCACTTCACTTCACTGAAAACTCATTTCTTTGAAACTCATTTCGTTGAAAGTTATAAATGACCTTTTCCCCAATGTAGTGCGACCCTGGAGTTAGTATATAAATTAAGGGGGTGTGGGGGGCACAGCCCCCCATATTGCGGGGTGTGGGGGTGTAGCACCCTTCATATTATAAACATTTTAAATTATACACAGTGATACTTACAAGTGCAATAAATAACTGTTTCCAAAAGAGAATATATAACCAAGATATTTGGGGGGCTTCACCCCCCACACCCCCCAATGTGGAGGGCTGTGCCCACCACACCCCCCCCTTACTTTATATACTAACTCCAGGGTCGCACTACAGTGGGGAAAAGGCTATTTATAACTTTCAACTAAATGAGTTTCAGTCAAGTGAGTTTTCAGTGAAGTGAGCTTTCAGTGAAGTGGTCCTAGTAATTTCATTTTCAGTCAAGAGAGTTTTCAATCAACCATAGTAGACCCATATATATATATATATATATATATATATATATATATATATATATATATATACATATCGACTCTGAGATCACCTTACCTTGGAGAAAAGGAAGTATTCCGATAAATTGCATCCCAGAATTAATGTATGTAAGTATATTTTTTGGTCATTCAGTCACTGTATTTCAGGACTCCCTGTAGCGGGCCCCAACATTTCAAATGGCTGTCTTCTCAGTTCCCCTTATGCAGCTAAGAAGGATTTGTATTTGTTCTTAGCTTCAGATGCTAACCTAAGTCCATGAGCTACTTTAGTAGCCCCTTTAATAGTTTTCAAGTTTCTAGTCAATTTTCTGATGTTATCTTTGATATGTGGGTCCTTTGAGTGGTTGTATATGTTAAAGATATTTTTTATTGTAGAATTTATTTACATTGCTGGATCACCAGGGTATTTTTTTTTTTAAATTTCCCATTATATTAATTTAGATTGGGACTGCCATTTCTATAAATTTGTCTAAGTGTGCATAGAATTCCTTTGTGAAATTACCTGCCTGTGACAACATCTGGGATGATGTTGCTACAAGTGACTTTTGAAACATCATTACAAAATTTGATCAAAGTAGTACATTTGAAATCCTTTAATTCTGACATACTGATTTCACTGGATTTAGAGATCTGGGAGGTGAAGGTAATTAGTTTATGATCGGACTTACCCGGGGAAAGTGACACCAGGAAACCAGTGAATGAAGAAATTATATTCATAAGGATTTGGTCAATAATACTATGTCTTCTACTGTTTTTTTTTTAACAATTTGTTCCAGGCAGTTTTTGTTTATTAAATCTTAGAATGTTGGGCATATCCTACATTGGGGATATAGGTGCTCCAGTTTATTGAGGTGTAGTTAAAGTCTCCCAGATAATGGAGTTCTTGTTTATAATGAGTTTATCAGGTACATTTAGGAACCTTATATGCTTTTCAGGGGACACAGAGGGCATCATGTAACAGCCTATACACTAATAGTCGGTGATGTTTATTGTGATTTGGAGCTCATTGAGTTCCATGTGTGGGTCTCTGGGGATCTCTCTAGAGGTGATATCATCCCTAAGTACTATGGGGAGGCCACAACAGTTGTCATCAGGTCTGAAAGCATGGTGGGCAAAACCCTACCAGTATCTCTGATCCATCTCTGATCCATTCCTTATACTACAAGAGGTGGAAGCCAAGTTACATTCCAATGGTTTCAAAAAGAAATAGGCAAAAACATACCACATATATCCCAAAAAGGTACAAGGGTACATATTCATTTTATGAAGCGTATACATTTCATTATTTGTATGTGGGCATTCTAACATAAAATGTTCGTTAGTGTTGTAACTCCAAAATATATTTAAAGACAAAATAAACAATTATGATTTGTTCAATGATTGTAATGAGTATATTATGTGTTTGAGACAGGAATGCCAATAAATTCACCTCAAGAGTGAAGATTGAGAGGTACATCTTGGCATCCATATCAAGAACGCATACTGCTATGTTATGATTGGAGATCCAATCATAATTCTTCATAGTGCATGGAGATTTATATGGTACATATACTGCTAGTTATACAAAAGTAAGATGCAGAAAAAAGTGATGTGTTATCTGTATTCAATGAAGCTAGTAAAGTAGTGGAGAAGCTGTTGAAGTCCTTATATATTCCCAGTCTAAGGGAAGCAGTTTGATTAAAAAATGTTTATAATGTAGCAGACAACATGCAGAAAAAAGAGATTGAAATGAAGCCATTCCATGTCCTGCTGCTGCCACCATTTAGTGTCCAGCACTGGCAGGTTTTAGTGCCAGACTCGATGTTAACAACACATATAGCACCCTTCTAAGTGTTCTTAAGGGCATGTGTCATGTTAAAGTAACACTGAATGAAGAAGTTATTTAACTGTTTTTGGGGTCTAACCATGATGAGCCATGCACTACAAAAATACTATATTCATTTTCTGATGTAACTCCAAGGTTAAGAAACACTTTACACTATGGGATTATAAATAAAAAGGCTCTACAATAAAGTTAACATTTATTTTTATTACTACAGAATAGCTGGGCTTGTTCTCTGAAGCTCTTCTCTTATTACTGTGGCCAACTCTAACAGATGAGTCATTACAAAATTTTTGAAAATAGAGTAATATGAGCAAAACTAAAAATGTCAGATTACATTATTATATACAAGTTATGTAAAACAACCATTTCTTTATTTAATTAAATGTCTTTCATACAGTTAACAAAACAATTATTCCCTGTATGACCATTTTGTTCATCTAAGTCCAGAAAATGCTTTACAGAAGAATGAACATAGCAATCCATCTACTAATTTTTATTCAATGGATGCCAATACATGACTAAACCTCTTTTGCAAACTATGCAGTTCAGCACAGGCATGCTACAAACAATCTCACTTCTTTAGAATAAAGAAAATGCTACATCATTGCACTTTACAAGGTCTGCTTTCATTGTTCAAAACAGAACTCTGCATAAATAGCACTAGTCATAAAGTGCAGTGATGACATTTAGAGCAAGTAAGCAATAATACATAAGGGGTGATACAGAGGGCAGGTATTATCATATAACCAGAGGCATTGGAGGTATGAGCTTGGAAAGTGGGTGTATACAATAATATCTGCACCGTGTGTTTTTGTCAAACACATGTTTAAACACATATTTGATGTGTATAAGAGATTAAATTTAGCAGTTTAAAAGGGATTGCTTATTTATTAATGCATTTTCCCGGGTTTATGTCATAATGTTGAAACTTCATAACACTGAACCAATTTCACTTAGAACTTATAATGTTAAAAACTCATTTCACTGAAAAATGTAGACCTCTACAGAGTTGTGTAGAAAGAATGCAATAGTGTCATTTCTTATCATAGGAGTTATTAGGGAGGCATGACTACCACAGTATGTGTGAATTATTATTTTCAGACTCATGTTCACTCTACAAAAAGATACATTGGATTTTTATATTTTCCTAATCATTATGGTTTATTTCATTTTGGTTCAGACTTGTACTAGAAAAATATAATTAAGATTTCACTGTGTTTAATTGTGGCTAAGTGTTGTGTCTTTGCTGTTAATGTGTAGTAAATATATCAGCACGTCTACTGACTTTTTACTCTAGGTTGCAGTAATAGCAGCAAAGTTTGTCTTTCTGCTATTAATGTGCAGCAATTGTATTAGTAAGTTTCTACTGAGTGGGTGTTTTTACAGTAGGATTCAATGAAATTATCAACGTTTTTCTTGTTGTTTGTACTGCTGTTACATCAAGTAGGTTTGTAGTCTGTTGCCACCTGGCTAAGTGTTCATTTCTTTTTTTTTTTTCTCCCTGCTAATCTGCAGTACATATGTTTATGTTGTGTCTATATGTTTCCACTCACTTCTATTGAAGGCTTCTGTTGTAATACCTGATTTTATGTTTGTATGAACAGCACAGTTACTGGATAATGTAGGTGATTGTTAGTATATGAATGAGAGTTTCTGTTTGTGAAGAGTTTTGTTATTCTCTAGAGTTGCTTCCTTTTTTATTTTCATATATGTTACACACTCTAGCTGGCTGCCTTTTTTAAGTGCTTAAATATCAGATATACAGATTGTATGTTGTGCAGCAAAGAGTGGGAACTAGCGGAGAGGCTTGCCTCCTGTCCCTCTAACATCTGTAAACGTACATCTCAGTAACCCCACTTGCATGCATACACATATCTCTTCTTAGTTTATTTTTCTTTCTGTCCTTCTATACTGTGGAAGCCACCATTTTTGTTTTTAGTAATCCCAAACTTGCATACCTACAAATATCTCCTGTATGCTTATTGTCCTGTTTAAAGGTTAGAAAGCTGAAATGCAAACATGTGAAATATGGTGCACTACTCTTGTTTGCCAAACATTACTTAAGGTGGGTGAGTATAGACAAATAGCACTGTACCTAACTAGTTCAACCAGCAAGAAATCTTTAACTTTTTCTCTCTCCCTCCCAGTGAAACAAACACATATACCTTTTGCAGCAGCAACAGCAGTAGTCAGACTTGTCATATCACACAACCTAAAGAACTTGCACAGCTGAATTTCACCTGCAGTTAGCAAATGTTCTCAAGCAACAAATAAAGCTAAATCAATGTAAGGCAATCTGCAAATAACTTAATTTGTTAAGTCTAGTGTGCATTGTTTTGTAGTATTGAATTTGCTGGAAGGATATCCCCACCCCCACTCACTCATCCACACTCACAGGCCTTTTACTGCTGAAGGTGAAGCTACATTAACACTTCAGCATATTTCACTATTATCAGTGTAATATATCCTTGGAAAGATATTGAAAAGTCCTTAACTGTAAAATTAGATGCTGTGACTCAAGACAAGTATTTAGAGTTCAAACAACTTGTCTTTTGTAAACATGGACATCCTACCTCACTGATTGTTTATGATGGTAAACCATCTGAGGGGGGGGGTTTCCTCTCCGCTCACTCTGCTCCTCTGCCTTCCCCATATCCCACCCTCCCCCAGCACCTCTACTCGTATCCTAAGCAAACCACTCCCCCTCATTCCTATGATCCAATTATATACAACTTTACCTTTCCCACACCCACATTTCATGCACACCTTACTTTCTTTTATTTAGCCAAACATATCTGCTCTCCCTTGCATCCATTCCCTTGAACTCACATGCCCACTACTATACTTTTTTGGATCTTACTCTACTTTACCATTACAATACAATCATCACCTCAAACTATTTAAAATTAACTCCATGCTTACCACCTTCTCTTCTACTATACACGCAAACTAGCATTGCACCGTAATTTTACTACTGACCAATCACATCTCTCCCACCCATCCTTATCACAAACTGCAAGGTAAAACACCTAACCACATTGTCAAAGCCCACTCTGAAATCGAAATATTTCCAACCTTACCTTCAGCTGCACACATATCAGGTATCAGTCCTTATTTACACCTGATACTACATTCAAACACACAAATTCCACTTTTACTATTTTTAAACCCACCATCACAGTTGACATGCTCCTCCTAACTTGCCTAGCCTCTTTACTCTTAATTCCCAACCTCACTACAACTATATCCTCACATACCCCCCCCACACACCAGTACACATCAACACCCTCCTCCAACCCTCTCCCCAATAAACAACACAGCTTCTCACGTATCTTCTCCCAGTTCTTCCCATATACCCTCCCATTCTATTCACACCACAAACTGGCCTTCTTGCCTCTTATGAAACCATATTTGACACCAGTATCCTCAACTAGGAATAAAAAACACTTCCCATTGTATCCATTCCACATTACTTATTTATTCAAATGTGGAGACATACTTTCTAACCGTGGACCACCCTCTAATCTTAACCACAAGAGTAACTCCAAAGATTTAAACATATTTACACTTTACCTTAGAAGTATATGTAATAAAATAGCCCCGCTGCATGCCTGGATTTATTAAAATAAACCTGACATACTAGCCCTTACTGAAACATGGCTACATCCCAATGTAAAAGACTCAAAAATAATACCTTCAAACTTTGCAATAACCAGAAGAGATAGATCTAAAAAAAAGGGGGAGGGATAGCAATTCTTTATCCCTCTACACTCAACATCACACCTTATACCAGTAATATACCCATCTTTTCCAATGCTGTGGTACTAATCTCCTTTTTGAACCTCAATATATCAAACAGAATTTGCATAATAGTAATATATATCGCACCAGGTAACAATATACCAATGTTGTAAAATATTTTATCCTGGATATCCCAAACAATAAACCTTGAAACAATAATCTTAGGAGACGTAAATATAGATTAGCAAACTATAGCGTCCAACTCCCCTACAAATAGTATACATCTGTATGTTTTTTCTAAGCTTACCAATGCTCCAACAAGATACAGCAAAGATCTTACCTGCCAATCCACCTTAGACTGGATTCTAGTATCCCACCCTGCTAATTACCCCTCTTCTGGTTTACTGTCTAGCTCCCTGAGTGATCATCTGCCAGCTTACTCCCTTAGAACAAACTCCCAACAACTAAGAGAACACACTATAGAATCAGTTAGGAACTCAATTAATTTTTTCAGCATAAATTCAACAATCCCCTACATGAAATAGACTGGCCACCTCTTAAATAACTACCCCTTAATGATGCTGTACTATACTTTAATAACACCTTCCTTCATATACTTAATACACCAGCTCCCATTCGTATGAAAAGAATCAGAAAGAACTCAGCATCATGGCTCTGTAAGGAATGTAAACACCTGATGAAGCAAAGGTACCTAGCCTGGTCAACCTGGAAAAAAAACAAAAATGAACAAAATCATGTTAATTTCAAAACACTATGTAACAAAGTGACAAAACTAATCAACAGAGATAAGAAGTCATATTATTCCCAACTCCAGCATAAAATCAACCCCAGTAAATGTTGGGATTCCATAGCATCTCCACTCAACCCTGGAAGAAATGGAGAGCACAACCTATCACCTGATACCCCTCCATCACAAATAGCTGAAAACTTTAACAAGCACTTCATAAAATCAATTTCAGACCTACTAAGTAACACCCATAGTGCTGGTCCCCCCCTACCCTTTAACCTATTCAGACACCAACCTCAGACCATCAGCTACTTCTAACCCTGTCATTACTAACCCCCAAACTCAACATAATGTCATACAAACCCCATTCTCATTTCATCCTATACCCACTGACACCATTAAGAAACTGCTACAAAAACTAAAACCCTGCTCTGTTTCAGCTGACAATCTCTCCCATACTCCCTCAAACTGGCTGCTAACTCAGTTGGCTACCTAATCAGCATCCTTACAAATAGGTCTTTATCCGAATCAAAACAACCTACCATATGGAAACAATACCACATCACCCCCATCCGCAATGAAGGCAACTCTTTTGATCCAATTTCCGTCCTATATCCATCTTGTCACCCATATCCAAAATTCTCGAGAGAGGAATCCATCAGCAGGTAATGCAATATCGCTTGCAAAACAGTCTTTTAACCAAAACCCAACATGGCTTCCGACCTAGCCACAGCACAACTACAGCCCTATTATCTTTTACAGACACCGTGAATAAGTCCAGAGATGCAGGATGCTATATAGCCACAGTATTCCTTGATTTCTCCAAGGCCTTTGACACAGTGTCTCACCCCTTACTTTTGAACACACTGTCTAACGTAGGCTTCTCACATAACACAGTAAAATGGTTTCAGATCTACCTCAAGGATCATAAACAAGCAGGGAAATGGTCCAACACACTCTCACCCTTTCTCCACAACCTTACTGGAGTCCCCCAAGGCTCCATCCTAGGACCCCTACTCTTCAACATTTTCACAAACAACCTTCACACTGTCTCTCACCCTGGGACCCTCATTCAATACGCTGATGAGTCCATCATAATCTGCACTGCTCAATCACTATGAGAACTACTCTCAAAAACTCAACAGTCCTTTACAGCGGTAGAATCCTGGCTAAGAAATGCCCAACTCTTTCTTAATCCAAAGAAGACAAAACTAGTACTCTTTCATCCCATAAACACCTCCCTTGTCACTGATCATTTCAACATCCTTGCATCTGACAACACTGCCATAGAAATAGTGCAGGAAACCAAACTTCTAGGTGTTATCATTGACAATAAACTTTAATTTCACCCTCATATACAGCAAAATGTAAAGAAAACTCATCAAAAACTGGGACTCCTATATAGAAACAAACATTTCTTTACTGCAGCAACCAAAACTACCCTTGCAAAAAATTTTTACTTCCATCTCTTCTTTATGGTACCCCTATCTTAACTAACTTACAAAATTCTACCCTAAGCAAGTTGGAACAGTGCTACAACAAAGTTGCAAAGTTTGCCACAAACTCTAAATATCACACATACCACTGTAAACCACTCCTAGAATTAAACTGGCTTGAACTCTTCAACCAACTTGCCTTTATTCAGCAATCCACCGTGCACAACCTTATTTTCAAGCCTACTGTTTGTCCTGCACTAGCCAGTCTAGTCACACCTTATACACCAAATCGATTCCTATGATCAGAAGATAAAAATCTCTTAGCTATCTCAGTGTTGTTGTGTCTTTCGGCTTTTCCCAGTTAGGGGTCACCACAGCTGAACTCCGGTCCGCTAATGATTGGCAGTAGATTTTTACGCTCCGAGTTACCAGCTTTGATGCACAACCTTCAACGAAGGTACGCCCATTCATGCATGTCTCCACACAGAAGACGCTCTAGCTGAGAATTGAATAGGACAAAGTCTTACTGTGTGTCTTAGCTATCTCAATACCTGCAAGAAAACCTGGTCACTCTCTGTATTCATACACTGTCTCTATACATTGGCATTCCCTACCTCTAGCTACCAGGTCTATGCCTGGCATAACCCATTTCTAAGCTTCTTTAAAAAATCATCTCAACAATAGGTGGCTCTGCTCATGCATAAAGCCTGCCTAATGCTCAGGTCTTCCTCTTCTGTCACATTTCAATCCCTCATAGACTGCAAGATCCTAAAGCTCTTTTAACTCCTTATCTGTTCTATACCATATCCTTAAGCTACTGCTCAGGCTTTATTGCTTCTATTCTTCTTAACTCTCTCTCACTATATGTCTGCATCACTAACTTTCTGGCTGCTAGTTTCCTAACTGAAACTAACATTCTATTTTGCATGTACTATAACAGTGAATGTCACACATTGCAGTATCGACATCATGCATGATGAGAGTGACTATTACCATCTGTAATGTTTTAACTGTATAGAATTGTCTAGATATGTAGTAATATATTACAACATCTTGCAGCAGTTTGTTCTTTCAGCTTATTTTTTGTATAATATTTATAATGTAATCTTTATTGTATTGGATTATACTGTATTTGTATTGTACTGTATGTGAAGCTTTTCTCCCTGGGCCTCGGCTGAAAATGGGTTCTGCAGACCCAGTCAGACCACCCCACTAAACAAATGTCAAATAAATAAATAAATAAACAAATAAATAAATAAATAAATGTTGTATCCCCAGATCTGTAGATATCTGTGTTAGCTCTTGATCACTGATTCAATCTATGTGGTGATTTTTTTTTTCTCCACGGTTGTGTGATCATGAAGTTAGCATAAGTAAATAAGGGGGTTGTGAGGACAATCCCCTCCCTCCCACATGGAAAGTGCAGGTGAGCTTGCCCCCTTCAAAAACATGTTGTTAGGTTATATTTTTTGGGGAGAATGTTTTCATTGAAATGAGTTTTGAACATTATAAGTTTTCAATATGATGAGTTTTCAGTGAAATGTAATCAATGTTATGCCTTTCAGTGTTATGAAGTTTCAGCATTATGATATAGACCCCATTTTGCCATATCACTTCACCACTTTTCCAGACCATGTAGGTTAATAGCATTTTATGAAACACAAAGCTCACTTTAAAGTGATTCCAAACATGACTGCTGTTGTGCTTGTGATAATGGAGCCCATTCCGTAACACTTGCTGTCAGTGTAAGTGAATCACTCCAGTGTATGTCTGCTCTGTTATTCTCAGTGTAACTTACTTACTTCTGTGTAAGGCCGAGATGTAAACAGGCTTAAACCAAGGACTCACATTCCAAAGGACTTGCTCTCTGAGTAAGCCTCTTATTCTGAGAGCAAGTCTTATGGAATCTTGCCCAGTATCTTAATAAATATGTATTTTGTCATATTTCATATGATTTCACCAAAATACTATAAAATCCTAAATTTAAAAGCATATATTCATAAAACTGAAAGCATCCTAATAAATCTGTCAGTTGCCAGTCCTTTTTTTCAGGAAGCTTTTATCATGTTCAAATTAGGAAAATCAGCCGACGAACTACATACATCGTCTTTTAGGCATTTTAACTCCAAGTGCAATTTACTTTGAAATTAGGTATGTCAGCAATTTTGTGCAAATCAGCACTCAAAGTGAAAATGTGCAGCAGTGGCACAAAAATTCACAAGACCTTGTCTCACAAAAGGAACTTTTTTTTCTAAAACAATGAAAATGTGTGAAGTTCCAAGCAAATAAAATACTCCTCATAAGAATGTTAAGTTTTTTTTCCTGTATATGTGAACAAACGTTTAAAATAAAAATATGCCAGAAACAAAATTATGTTTGTTAAGATAATTGTTAACTTTGAATCAATGCAATAAAATAATTCTTACAAAGACATTTGCAGTATAACACAGAGGAATATGGTTATAAACTGTTAGTATCACCTATTAGTTCTTGGTTTGATTTCCTTACTTTCCCCTTAAATGTTGCATATCTCTAACCTACCCTGAGATTCATAAAACTTTTCTGCACCATGGTAAATTAATTTGCATGATGGGTGGTCATGTGCAGGGCGTATGCAATTCAGAATAACAAGCTCTGTGACATGGCCAGGCCATGAATCCCAGTTGGGCGTGGTATATGCTAATGGGTGTGGTATATGCTAATGGGCATATAATGGCTTGGTAATAAGAAATAATATGAAAATGAGCCTCATTGTTTATGCTAATTTGACAAAACGTCCTGGCGGAATGATTTGGAAATATATCAATGCCATACAATTGCTCTGTGCCTACAGCATATTTAAACTCAGATGAAGGTTCCTGTACAGATTAAGGGAATAGCTAAGCAATGTTAGGGATTGCTGCCACATTAGTAAATGTGCATCAGCAAGAGTATCCTATGGTTGCAACTATGCTTGATGGTGCATGCCACTGCCCTCAGAGGTGCTAGGTTACTTAACTGCACTTTGCATAACATGGCCTCCCTGGAACTGCCACTGTGGACTGGTACCATGTAGATAAGGACATGCATCAGCATGAAACTGTGGACTGTGGACATGCATCAGCATCATCTTCAGCCCTGTAGGAGACATGAAGTATTTATCCCAGTGGATACTAATATATGGTTACATATTACATTATCGAAGTCTCAGTACTTCAAATACCATATGGTCAACACCATATGATCGAAGTACTAAAACTTTGAAAATGTAATAAAAAAACAAAACAAAAGAAACAAAAGTAATTGCTGTGAACAGGCGGGCAAGCCATCCTGCACCCCCCACATCCCCCTACTTAAATATACCAACTCCGAGATCGCACTTTAATGAAGTTAAGTGCAGGAAAGGGAAGAGTTGGTATATTTAAGTAGTAGGGGTGTGGGGGTGCAGGGGAGCTTGTCCCCCTGCCTACACACATTACTTTACCTTTTTTTTTTAATAACTTTTTCAGAGCATTTGAAAATGTAATTGTTCGATCATTAAGGGTCGACCTTTAGCAATTCAAAGAATTGCATTTTCGATGTTCTAATAGGAACCGTGACCTATTGGGGAACATAGTGGCATAATATCTTAAGCATCTGCTTTAAGAATACTCAATCAGTTTCTAGATGCATGATTCAACATGTGGGAGAGAATGTGTGGTTCCTTCATACCCCAAAGGAGACAGCCACAGCCAACATGTGAGATTTTTATAATATATAGGACATTTCCCTAAGCTACTGAAGGCCATAGAAGGTACTCAGTCAAGATCCAGCATGGTTAAGTGGGAAGGGAGTATATGAACCACAAAGGAAATAACTCCATCAACTGCCAAGTGGTCTGTAATATACAGAGTATCATCAACAACATGTGTGTGTGTGTGTGTGTGTGTGTGTGTGTGTGTGTGTGTGTGTGTGTGTGTGTGTGTGTGTGTGTGTGTGTGTGTACCATCCACCCAAGCAGTTATTATGACTTCCACATATGTCACACCAATGTCCTGTATGAATGGCTTGTGAGGGGTGACTTCCCTTAGGAACATTTTTTTGTAATGCTGGATATCCTTTTTACCCCTGGTTATAATACTTGTAAGAAGTCCACAAAATCAAACATACCATGGGTATATCCATGCTCAATCACAAACAAAAAATGTTATGTGTTTGGACTGTTGATTGCATGCTTTTGCTGTCTGTCTGGATTTATTTGGAAGGGCCCTGCAGTATCATCCTGGCACATGTACAAAACTACTGCCAGTGTATGCAGTGTTGTAGAAATAACATTCTTAGGAGGCAGTTACGGCAGGGATGGAACTTACAGGAGCTCAGTCTCCAGCACACAAGTCAGTGGTGGCTGAGCCAGATAAGTTAATTGAGGAGCCAGCAGCAAGGGATGATCATGGCTAACAGAGGTAGATTCTGAATGCTGTGGCACTGGAAAAGAGGCAGCAGAATGCACTAGTTTCAGAACATAATAGATAAGAGTGAAAGTGAAACAGATACACTATGGTAAAAATGATATATGCAAAACAAGGACCAGGCTGGGCACACCCATGCATAGACTGGCCATGCTGTACATCAAACATTAGCAACTGATGTAACAGTGCACAAATGGCATTGCATAACTATTAACATTTTCATAGGTAGAGAAGGGGCACAGAAGTTGATGTCTTTCACAAAGAAGTTTGTATGCATGAGTGCTGAAGACTATGAAAGCAAAATGTGCTTTTGTGTGTCCTGTACGTTCTGTTCTGGAGAGGGTCTTTAATGTAATACTATTTGAGAAGGACCAGTGTCAGTTGAGGTTTGTGATGCTGTGGTGGTGTGCGTGTGGGTCTGGAGGGACACAGTCACAACAGTAGTTGCATCACTCTGGATCAATCTACTGGACAGGTCCAGGGCATGCATGGCAAAGGTTTCAGCATCCCATTTATGTCCACATCCATAACAGGTGTCTGTACCAGAAACAGTAGATGCATACCTCTCAACCTCTTAGCACAAGAAATCTGGTCAAAGCCAAAAATAATGGGGGTACAAAGACCCAAAAATAAGGCCACATGTTAAATATTGCCATTAAAAACTTAGAATGCTGCTAGAATAAAATATTTTGTGCTACCATGCATTTTCTGAATGATATGAAGTTAGAAAGAAACTCAAATGTTTTCCTTACATGATGAATTCAATCCTCACTGATTTGCCAGAAAACCCTAAATTTTATGAGTAACAGACCAAAAATATGAAGCAAAAATCTGGATATTCTGCAAATATCCGGACAGTTGAGAGGTATGAGTGGATGTACAATGACCTTGGTTAGATGCTGGTGTGCTGCATGATATTGAGTGACATCTGCTATGTGATATGCCACTGTGGCAATGGCCACAACCAATGGGGACATCCTCTCCTGTGTTAAGACATCTTCATAACAGATGACATCATAGAAGTTCTAGCGCTGCAGGAAGAGGATGTTGGTTATCCACTGCCATGTCGGTTACCATCTGTGGATGTAGCAGTTGTCCAGCACTGTGGATGGCTCCTCAACCCTGGCAGGTGGGCCAGAGAAGACACTGCTCATTCCACTGTGTGACTGAGTATATCTAAGCAATCAGACAATTAGGATGTGCACTCCAATAGGTCATTACACAGACCCTGCATCACCCTCACTATTTCCACCACGGCTGGGGTGATGAGAGCCTGTACCGCTATTATTGCCTTACATATGCAGAGTTGTGGTAACTGGCACACCAACCTCAGGATGAGGGTGTCAACCATGTCTCCAGCAAGTATCATTACCTATCCTCTCTGCCCAAGGGTGCTAGGAGCAGATTCTGACATCAGACTACTGGTGTCAACTCACTTTGTTATTTTATAGTATCCACATTAATTTATCCTCCATCTGAGGTGTGGGTAGCCATGGTATCTACGGGCATAGATGTGTGCCTCAGGTCTCTGCTGGGGATTTAGTAGGCACATTCTTGTTTGCAACACACACATATGTATATATGTATCTACAGGCAGAGATGCTTGGCCCTAGGTCTCTGCTAGGAATTTAGTAGGCATATTCCTGTTTACAACACACACATTCTGTACTCCTGACTGTATCAGCGCATTGTCACTATCATTATCAGAGGCTGCAGATTCTCCAACATAAGGAAGTAGCAGTTCCAGCGTGCTGATGGTAAAACTGTCATGATTTGAGCAGTTCTCCTTGCAAAGTATTACAATGCCAACTATGCCTGCATAAAATAGATTAGACCCTAAAGGTGGCATTCAAATGTGTGTTTGTTGTTTATCTTATTATTTGACTCTACAAGTGTATAAGTATACGGTGGTTTGTGATTCTCTGACACCTTTAGTTTTGTTTTGTAGCTAAACTGTAAATGGAGTTCTTTGAACTTAGGAATGCATGCTTTTTATTTTTTTTTTCTCTTTCATTCTGCAAGTGTGTCTTCCAACAACTAACTGCTCTATGATTCACTGATATATTATTTGTCTCACTACTTCTGTAGCTCAACCTTATTAATCAAGTGATTTGCACTTTTTAAGTAGGGAGGGTTGTGGGTTTAAGCCTTTTCAGTGTTGTATACTTTTTGTTTTTTTAATTTTTTTTATTCTGCAAGAGAGCATCAGCCATCTGCTTTGTGTTTCCTTGACAGCTTTTGTTCCACTGCTTCTGTAGTTCAATCTGTAAATTAAATGCTTTGCACACTCTAAGTGGAGAGAGCTGTGAATACATCCCCCCTCAGGATTATATGCATTTTGTTTCCTTTATTATTTAATTTTGCAAATCTATAACAACCAACTGATGCATGTTTCCCAGATGCTGTTTATCTCACTGCTTTTGCAGTACAACCTGTAGATGGCATGACTTACAAACTACAAGTGGAGGTGGTTGTGGGGTCACATTCTATAAGGGTTGTGTATAGACACATTGTTATGGTAGGGTGCTTGATTCCTGATATCTGCATCATAGTTCAGGTAAAGTGGTGAGAGTCTATTGATGTTATACCTGTATTTGATCAATATATTGGTATTCTTCCCTCTGCCACTCATGATGCATTGTTTTAAACTTTTATATCTTCACTTAGTTGACAGTTATACCTTTGTGATTAATGCATCCTACTTCATCGAGTTCCACATCCTCTCTTTGCAGTCTTGTCCATTTTATCTGTTTGTGTGGCTCTACTACATATTTTAATTTCCTAGCTTCATTTTACTTCCCTTAATGTCTTCCAAAAGTTATATTCTCTGCAAATTATATATATATATATATATATATATATATATATATATATATATATATATGGGTCTACTTTGTTTGCCCGAACTTTCATTTGCCCGACACCCATTTGCCAGACCCCATTTGACCGAAAGTTCATTTGACCGACACTTCAGTTAGGGGTTGTGCCCTCCACACCCCCCTAACTATATATTCTAACTCCAGAGTCGCACTGCAGTGGGGAAAGGGGCATATCCCATTTTCTTGCCAATAATGCTTGTCGGTCAAATGAACTGTCGGGCAAATGAAGTGTCGGTCAAATGAACTTTCGGTCATTTGGTCTCTGGAAAATGGTTGTCGGGCAAATGAAAGTTCGGGCAAACAAAGTAGACCCATATATATATATATATATATATATATATATATATATATATATACCTACACACACATAAATACATATATACACACACACACACACACACACACATATACACACACGTTACATACATTGCATTAAAATAGATCAGCAGATGTACATCATGATTTTGTAGGCTGCCATGTACCTTCTTTCACTTCCTGCAACAGTGCACACAAAATCATGCCTGGCACCCCAGGATTTGTGCACAATGCACAATCACAAATGCTGCTGCTCATATTTACCTGCATCCACACCACACTCCTACACACTCTTTTGTAGGTCCCTGCTGCAGCTGCAGTGAGGATATTAAATGAGCTACTTATTACTTGCGCTTGTTTGGTCACATTCCTTGTTTCTGAGCATCAGGGCTGTTTGTGCACACATAGTATACTGAGGATTGGTGGCCACAGTCATAGAAGTAATGTTTCTGAATTCTATAATGTTTCTGAATTCTATCAGTCATCATTTATGAGTCTGCTATCACTATAAATTTTCTAAGCTTCCTGTTCTTGTCTGACATGCTTCACCTGAAAGCACAAAAATACTGGAGGACTCAAATTTTCACAAACATATGGAATGTGTACAGTAGGTTTTCGACTGCTTCTCGGTAAGTAGCTATTTTGAAAGCCTTACCCCAGGATTTACTAATCTTCCATGTAAGACTCCATTAGTCTTACATGGAAACGCCAGTCTAAGACTATGACGGCAGCGCACCATGCATATTAATGAGGGCGCGCTGCCTCAACTCTAAAGCTTACACGGAGCATGGACGAGTGTAGGGGGCATGTCGGACTGCTGAGCAGTCCAAAAATCCATGCCCCTGCAATTTTGAAACTCAGGAAATCTCTAGTTAGATGAGCGAGTCTGCTCACATGTGTACATTCTAACACTACACTCCCCCATCTATTAAACCCCATACAAATATAAAAAGTAAAAGAAATGTTTTTTTTTTTTTTTCATTTCCGATATAGCTGCCCGTGTTTGGGTGGGTTTGCCCATTGCTTAGCTACAGTTAGCAGTTTAGACACCAAAGAGGATAATAAGAAAAATATATGCAAATTAAGCAAAATAGCGATAGCATAGTGGTTAGAGCCTTTGCACAAAGAGGAGGCATTCCCTGTTCGAGTCCCACCACTACGCGTTTCATTTTCTGTTGGAAATCTGTATACAAAAATATTTCCTGACATTTATTATTTAAAGTTTTGTAAAAAGCATTGAAATGCTATATGTAGTAGTGAACAAATTTTATATATATATATATATATATATATATATATATATATATATATATATATATATGTATAGGAAGGTGAAATGGTTATGCATATTGATGCATGAGTAACTTACTTTAAGCAATGCACAGCACTGCTAAGCATATTTTACCAGTATTGAGCATATTTATATTTAATTGCTCATAGCTGTGCACTGCGTTAACTAGCACAATGTCTTTGCGCCGAGCTGTGCATCGCACCAATTAGTGCAACCAGAACATGTTTGCGTGTAGCTGCGCACAGCGCTAACCAGCGCAATGTTGGGCAATGTCGAGCAACACTGAGCAAAGTTGGGCAAAGGTGAGCAAAATTGGCTAAACACAGCCACACCTCCTTTACTGTACCTTAACCATTCAGGTCTGGCCAGTAGGAAAATAAAAAGCAGTGACAGGGCCCATGACAGCATTTCATAACCATGCACTTTCAACAGGCACATATATATCAAAGGAATATTAAACATTGCTAACATCAGCTAAGCAGGTGTGCCTACAGCTGAGTTTTTTCAAAACTGGCCAATTACAAATAAGTGCGGGAAATGAGGGATATTTAAGCTCCACAGGCGGGAATACTTGCCATAACTGGTTATAGCTCCCTTCTGCAGTCAGCATGGCCGGTGTTGCAGAAGGCACTCGATTTTGAGTGCAACGTTGGGGCATTGAGGAGACCAAAGTAATGGTTTGGCTCCTTGTCCAGAATCATGAGGAAAAACTCCTGTAAGGCCAGTACCAGGACACCCAATACAAAACGGAGGCCTAGAATTGTCCAGCTCGTGATCTCACCAGTGCCACTGGTGTTCCTCAGACTGGTGAGCAGGTCAGGCACCATTACTCTGACCTGAAGCGATGTAAGGAGGATCAACTGGACCAGTGGATCCAGGAGGCCCATGGGATGGCAAATGCCCCAGTACTGAGTAAGTAGCCATTGTATTAAGTAGTTAAAAATTGCTATGCTTGTCTATACTATGGATAGGTATGTCTCAATATCACTGCATTTACTTCACAGCTGCAGGTGTCCGGGCTATGAATCAACAAGCCCATGAAGATAGGCTGCAAAGGCTGCGTCACCAGGCAGGTTAGTAATTATTCTGCATGTACTTTTATATAAAATAAATGAGAGAGCCTTCAAAAAAGTGTTTTAACCCAATAAATAAAGGTATAATAATTCTTTAATAATTATTCTGCATGTACTGTTATATAAAATAAATGAGAGAGCCTTCAAAAAATAAATAAATAACGGTATAATAATTCTTTAATAATTATTCTGCATGTACTGTTATATAAAATAAATGAGAGAGCCTTCAAAAAAGTGTTTTAACCCAATAAATAAAGGTGTAATAATTCTTTAATAAAGTTATAATTCCTGGAGTGCGTCTGTGTGATTTTCTTTGATATGTCGTTGTACTGTTGCATTTTAGAAATAGCACTGTTGTATTAAGCAGTGTTAACCCACACTTGGGTAGGCCCATATAAAGTGGATGAAGGGAGTGCCAGTAGCTTTAATACATATTTACAGCCCTCAACTGTTGGTTCATGCTCAGCATGTACAGGATAATTCTGGCACATGAGTAGCTTGGTATTGTGTTCCCCAGAAATATCAGTGTGCTGCCAGAAATGTAGGCAGCTGTTCACATATAACTGATAATTTGATAATTTTACCTGAACATATCTAGATAATTATATGAAAGTAGAGCTGTCATTGTACCATCTCAGCAGTAGTGTGTGTGAGCAACTCTCAAAATATGTAGCAGTATCTTCTGCATCCTGGACAGTTTGTATGTCAGATACAGCTCATGTATATAATGATCTAGCAAAATCCAATTGCACAATAGAAGGACATTGGGTAGTGTAATAATACATGTAAGGGACATATAACTGCAGTTAATAGGAGTGTAGTGTAAACTAGAAGGATATATAAGTTGTTAATTGAGCTATCTTTTTCCACCCTACTGTATGTGCATAAAAATGCAATTCCACACCTCAATGGGTATGACTAATCTCAAAACATTTGTTGTGACATATGTCCTATTGGTTTATAAATATTTGCATTTATTTCTATGCATGTGCCCTGTTCAAATACCACAATATTGGTGGCCTGTTGCCATCAATTAAACCTGCATGCTGTTGTAATGTCCACTATTGTTCTATATATGCATGTGTTATGCTTGCTTTTCAACTGTTGAAACTCTGGTGTGTTGGGTTAATGGAAATACTTCTGCATGCTGTTATAACTAACTGGGAATGCTGTTGACTGTTACTAACCCATATCTTTATTAAATTCTCCAAACATAGTTCATATGGGAAGGCTGGTCCCAGTGGACCCACCTGTCCCACCTCAGCTAGCCATGGCACCTGGCACCAGCAGATCCGGTGCCCAGCCTGGGATCTCCTCCTCCGTTGGCCCTGTGCCACCTTTGGGTAGAAGCACTGCAGGAGATGGGGCTTGTCCCCCACATGCAAGCGTGGGCAGAGGAGGGCCACATATCACCCTTCAAACGGTTTGGGCTGTGGTGCATAGAGAGATCGAGCATTCTGTTGCAGAACCTCTATGCCAGCTTGAGGCAAAAGTGGCGCAACTCCGGGGTCAGCCTGCCCCTCTTACACAAGCCCCAGTGCAGCCACCCTCTGGGCTTTGAAGGTGCAGTGGTGACTGCCCATGGGTGTGGATCTCAGTTCCACTGTTGCCATCTGTGTGCTCATGGGCTTGCGATTTCCAAACATCCCTCCCCGTCAATGGTGTTCACCCACCACATGTGTCATATTCTGCCCCTGTATGCATCTTGTTTGTCTTGTCTGTTTACCTCCCCACCCTATCTCCTGAAATATACCTACTTCCCCTACCCCACATTCCACTCACCTGAAACAAAAAGGGCAATCTGCTCCCAAAAAAAAAAATTACGCCCCATACATAGCTGCCCATTTAGCGCACATGTCTCCTGGACACATAAAATGTAATTTAATTGGCATTACAACATATTTTGTTGTCCTCACCCTTCTCTCAGGGGTTGAAGGTTTCACATGTACCTCCAAATTTATTCCATATGCACAGCTGTTGCTGTTAAAGAAATGGGCAGCTATGGACCTTCCCTACACCCATCCTGCACATCCCGAGCTATTTTCCCTACTGTATTTCCCTCTTTGTGCCCCCCTTTCACCACTTTCCTATCTCCCCATTTTTCTTTTCTTTCAAAGAAATGAGCACAGGGTTACCGGGAGTAAGCACTATTAAGCAGTAGTTAGTGGGTTTGCACGAGTGTGCCCTTGTTTGCGCTTAGTGAAGCATTGCTAAGCATCACGCAAAGCCATGCAAACCTGTTTACAACTGCTTAAAAGTGCTTAAGTCACTCTGTATGTGAGGGCCCTTGTTCTGCTCAGCAGTAAAATAAAACACCTCTGTCAGTCTCGAACCCCGGACACACTACACTGCATGAAGTACCACTAAGCCCCAGTAGATATACAACAAGTTAGTGCTGAAATAAATATATCATGCATCAGAGTAAGTGAATGTAAAGGAAAAATAGGAATGCCATACCACACAACTTGTTCTGTGGATCTTTACCAACAGTTGTGGGACTACATTACATGACTGTGATAAGAGAAGCAGCCATTCTAGCAGGAAATAATGTTACACCATCACTTTACAAGCCCCACACAGTATCATAGCAGGACAAATACTGGCATATCTGTTTAGGGCAGAGGCCATACCTCCCAACTGTCCCTAATTTTCAGGGATGTTCCTGATTTTGAAACAAAATTTAGCTCTGTCCCTCTGAATCCCTTGGAAAACTACTGACTTTGGCCAGAAAGGTGGTGAATTACATGTAATGAGTAATGACAATAATTAAGAGTTAGACACTTCTTTTACTTCAGAAAATGTGTATTAATCCATATGCTCTGGTTCTCTCAAAGTCTCAACTTAATGGCACTAATATTTTAAAGGTGTCCCTGACTTTTTCTCTACTTTTCCCTGAGTCTGTTCAAATATGTACCTGAGTGTTTGAGAGGTCTGGCAGAGGCAGAAACACAGAGGCATATCAGCCTTTCTGCTGTTACACACTGTGCAAATAGCTTTGGAAGGAGTTCTGGAAGCATACCCTCATGTAGGAATACAACACTGAAATACAAAAGAATGTAGCCATGTACTGGTAGCAACCAACTGTAATAATGCCATTACTCTAGTGCTGAAAAGACCTGTGTGGTACACAGACAAAGAATAACAGGCTAATCTCTGGCTACCATGTGGATAGGTCCACAGTTGGGAATTACGCAGACAGACTACATGCCTTGATAAACTAACATGTACACAGCAACCCTGTAAGTCTAGCAAGATAAATTTCACACAATAATATGTACGCTCTCTGTACGTCTGCACCCCTACCCAAATGTAGAATATACCTGTGTGTGCAGGGTCTACCACGGATGTAGGTAAGCATACTCACAGTACTGAAATGTGTCCAGTTTTCTTGGGCAGCTTGTGCTAATATCAACACTAAAAAAGCACAAACTGATTAGAACTGAGTAAATGAATATTCACAGTATAGCAGTTCACAAACAATTCTTGTGCCAAAGGAATACATCTCAATAACTAGCTTTGTATGGCAGTTAATTGTAAAATTTGAAAAGAAAGTACATCCTCCCATGTATCTTGGGTTAGCATTTTGAGGGGTGAGTAGATTTCTACAATGACAAGTGTCTACTAGAAGCAGCAACATTTAGGTCTGAGTACAAAATGTAAATCACTGGCTACACCCCTGGCATCTGATATAAGAACTATACCAACCTTCTGTCTTAAACAATGATGTCCACAGCAAAGAAGGATGATCTCCATCTTGGAAAGCTGAAAAAGCCATGCCTACCTGAGTTAGCAATTTATAGTACTGGGTTGCTATGACATTGATTACTGCAATTACTACACAGCAGGCTACATGCAATTAGCAAATGGTGGCCACTAATTGGTGCAGAGGCCATTACATGCTCATGTGCAAATACCTACAAAAGCAGGCTGCAATCTCTGCCAACAAACTCAATCACTCTATTGCAGAGACTGACAGAGAGAGAAACACAGAGATAGAGAGAGAGAGAGAGAGAGACAGAGAAAAAGAAAAAGAAATAATACCAAATCATACAAAGGAAAGGTATGTAACACATATGTATTTACTGGCATGTAGTAGATGTTTTGAAGAGTAGTCTACATAATGTGAACCATTCATATGTGGCAGCAGTACTTATCTATGCACAGATGTCCTGCTTAACTACTGCTATGGACAATACAGTGTGTGCCTGTGGGCAGTGGGACATACCTGTGAAATGTGTAGTTCAGCATTAATGTCAAAGATCTGATCCATGCATGATAGTCATATTAAAGTGTAGCTTAGCATTGGCAACTGCTGTAGCAGTCTAGGATGCTTATCTAGCATTTGTAGCTATATATACCCCCTCTAATGTTAGTGTGTGTTCACCTGTGACACCTGTTTGTGATGCAGCAAGGCCCAACAGTTCAGCTGTGAGGTCCAGGGACTTACAACAGTGTGGACCACTTGTGTGTATGCCACACACATATGAAGAAATATATATGTGACATATATATTCACATCTGTATATGTGCATAGAGCAGGGGACATACTGCAACTGTTTCTGAAGGGTGGAGATATATATGTTAGTGAAGGTTAGTATGCACATATTTGTATGTAGGTTTTAGTGTGTGACAAACAAGACAGCATACAGTGCTGGTATATGAAATGTGGTGGTTAAACACTGTGGGTGGTTTGTTCAGTTTGCAATGTTGAAGCCACTGAGGCCTGCTAAAGCTACCTGGGCTGTGAACACCTTCAATGCATTTATCCCAAGACTGTGCGATTTAATTACATTGCTGTACACCTCACACCCTTTGTATAATTGATATTCTCACTATGAAAGGTGAAATGTATATGTGCCTACATATATATATGTATATGTACACCAATGGATGTGTATATGTATATATATATATATATATATATATATATATATATATATATATATATAGTTATATATACTCCTACACACCTACATCTACTTGTTGCAATACATTCTCTGTACTGTTAACTGACTGTGATGGTCAATGTGTTTGTGAATATGTCAAAGATATGTATCTGTGGGATAGCTTAGTGGGAAACTGTTTATTTCATGGTATTATGGGTCCTTGCTTTGATCCTAGCAAAAGCTGTGTATTCTGTTGCTAGGCAGAAAAAGTGCTATTGCATACAGTGTGATTAAGTCCCTTGGTTTAAACTAGGGTGTATCATTGGAGGCTAAAGCACTACATCTATGATCAATGATTGGTACTGATGTTGAATCCAAATCCTGTGTGTACTGTAGTACTACTTGAAGCTCTGGGCCTGTACAGCAAAGTATGGTGTATGTCCACATTGCTTGCATCCACTGTTTTATGTGGTCCCTGTATTCATCACAGATTACATTTCTCAAGATTAAGGTTGTGTAAGTACTGACACACAGTACTGTATAGTACACACTGAAAGCTTATCTGGGTTGTCATACCTTTGTGTCCTGTAATTATGTCTGATGTTTGTGTGGGTATGTCTGTAACATGTCCTTTAACATATGTGTGGTAAAACATATAACTGCGTATCTAGCAACATCCATAGTGTACTACAGCAGTATGTGACCTATATTCCCAATTGTGCACATATTTTGGACACAGGTTTGCCATTAACAAGTTGTGTGGTATAATAGTAATACATTTACTGGACCTTACACTCATTGTGATGGATGATATATTTCTTTACACATCAGCTTGATGTATATCTGCTGTGGCTAAGTGGTGCATTGTGTTGCATACAGTGTGCCAGGTACTCTTGTACAGTTTTATATAGTGATTTTATTTTGTTGCTGTGCAGAATATGGTTCATTAGATTGAGAGTGAGTCAGGCACTTCCAAGCAGTTGTGGGGTGAGCAGTAATATGTGGCAGTTAAAGTGTTTCACTCTTGGTTAGCTGATAGGTTGTTATATATGACAGTTCATTGATATCTGTACTGTATAATGTTAAATGTGTCATATGACTTGCACAGACATATTTTCGTATTTATGTCTTCCAGGGATCAAGGCACATCACAGGAATCCCACTTACAGTAGTGCTGAAGATGACATAATTACTACCAGTATGATTCAGCACTACAGTCTCATGTTCTCATGAACCAGCCAGGACCAGCAGGAGCATACTGCAATGTGGCAAGATGATGTCCGCAGGGTAAATGAAGTAGGTCTGCATAACCGGACATATGATCAGGTACGCCACCACTGCAGTGATCTTCTCAGACATGTCCGTCAGCATGCTGCTGATGTGTGGAGACAACAGCTTGCAACAGGAGGTGGTGTTAATATCCACCCCCCCTCACCAGAGTGGAGGAGCTACTCCTGAGCCTGGTGGCATCTGCTCAACAACAGCAGCAGACATACACCATGATGGAGGTTGGAGCCACCCAGCAAGCAGACATGGAGCATGCAGGTAACATGGCATATCTGTAGACTACTGTTATCTGTATTGGTAGATCATGCATATGTGAGATGTGGAGTGTGTTGTTAAAAGATGTGCAGCTTGTTGTTGTGCAATACTGATCATTTGGAACATAATCTGTAGCCCTGTGAATGTAAACTGTTGTTGTACTGTAAGACTGCAAACACACAGTAGCAATGCCACAGTTGTGGCCACTGACAACCTGTCTCATCTTTATGTAGGTCCCTCTGGGGTGACATCAAGGCAGCAGACAGATGCTAGTGAGTGTGTTCTACATTTATTAGTGTAAATAAAAAGTGCATGTCATAGTTAAGGTGTAGGCCATGTACACAGTTAACACACCTACCCATAATGCATGCTGTGCATGTTTGATGTAAGACCACGCACATTTACTAATGTGATTAGCTGTCTCAAACACATGCAATACCCAGACCATCTCAAACAAATGTGGCTAGACTGTAGTGACCATTGGATAGGCACAGGTGATACTCAACATGCACATAACATACACATCTATGTCATACACAGAGCATTTTAACATGCTACACATAAAGGATTCCCAAACCCTCTGTAAAGACACACTCCAGTATCCAAAATCTCATCCACACATTGCACATAATATACCTGAGGGGTAGAGGCCTATCATGGGGCATTTAAACACTCTGCAACACACTACACATTCATGTCAAGGAATGCTCCTTATTGGCCTCCTTACAAACTCATGTAACAACTGTTTGTGAAATGGTGAATGTAGCCAAGGTAGTACAGTTCCAGTACAGCATGAGCAGTGCTGGTTTGGGAAACATGTGTAGCCTTGAGTGACCACATGATGCTTCATGATGATGGCCTATGGTACTATACCCCATCCAGTTATTGTAACCACAGTACTACACATAGCTTTCATTGCTATACACCTTGCTATACACCTTAATGTTGCGTGTATGCACAAACATATGCACCTTTAAACAATATGCATACCAATCACCATTTGCACAACTGACACATATATGTCTTGTGATGCTATTGAGTTTTGAATACCTGCACAGCAATGTTGTGTCCATGTATGCATTGTTTTCCAGGGGGAGGCCCATCACCTAATAACAAAACACATGCATCAAAGCCATGTATACTGTTAGTAACAAGGACTGTCTACACTTGCACTGCATGCTGTTGAGCAACACATGTCCGCATGCTGACATGTGTGATATGACTGTTTTGCTTGTGATACTGTACCTCATCATCACCTGCTATTGTGTATGTTCTGAGATTGCTGGTGTTGTGTGTGTCTGCTTTAGGGAGGAGTGTATTTGTGTGTGTGTGTGTGTGCATGTGTGCATGTGTGCATATGTGCATGTGTGCATGTGGTCTGACATGTTCAGGTCTTAAAGTGTGATTCCTGATTTCCTCTCAAAGGTGCCGAGGTGGGGTTGGTTTAGTACAGCAGGGAACCTGATGTCACTGAGACAGACAGTGTTCATGAGGATAGGTGTGTTGAGGCACAGGCAGGTTTGTCAGGGTCAGTTGTTGGGCCACCAGTTGACAGTACACAAGTCTCCACCCCATCCATGCCCACAGTCATACTGCCTGCACATCCATCGTTGCCATTACCCTTAGCTGAGGGACAGTGTATGGTTGGCACTGGCCAGGACAATGTGGTATCTATGGCATTCGTATCAGGACAAAGCAGCCATAGCCAGATGTCTGGAATGGTACCACATAGGCAGATGCCCAGGGGTTCTCGTCAGGGCACTGCTGGTCATCATGCCCCTGGCATCCGTGCCACACCTCTTTTTACTACACACATGTTCCAGGATGTCATGGAGGCACAGACATGAATGGAGCAGTACACCAGACAGGCACTAAGGGCACAGAGGGCTCATAACACCTCTGTAAATGACAGTATCCATGACCTAGCAGGTGCCATATGTAATTACACTGAAGTCATTGATAGACATTGGGGTGAGACATTGGATGTCCTCCACAATGTCATGTCCATGTGTCAGGACAGTGCGGGATGGTTGAGACGTCGACGGGGATGTATGCCAGCAACATCAGCAACTGGAAGTTGCCGTGGATGTCCAGCAAGTCACAGCCGCTCCTGTAGTGCCAGTACCAGTCCCAGCAATGTTGGGGGGGCTGTCCATTGATCGTCCTAGAAGATCACGTGCACGTGGCTCTGGCCAGTCCCAGCAGGGACCTGGATCCAGTGGACATATGTCAACCTCTTCAGATAGTACCCAGTCTGGATTAGTACCTGATACTGTCTGTAGCACCCCTGCCAGGCACAGGTTCTGTATCCATGGCCAGAGATGGTGATCTGTAAAGCCTGCCAGGTACAGTCTGTAGCTGCCTCCAAATCCCCATATATGGCAGACACATGGTGGAACTGTGTGTATGCAGACACACACACATAAACCAGAAACCTAGGGCAAATCATACCCATATACATTACATCAACATTGGCTCAAAACAGTACTCATGGCCCTCACACACACACTCACACACACATGTTGATTGTATGGCTCAGTGTAGGCCTCTGGCAAACCAACAACACATCTTGTGCATATGATGAAACCTGCGCCACCTCCTGTCATCTGTAGCATTGATGCAGGAACAGGCTAACATGGTGCTGATGCACAGGGTGACTTTAATAAAGTATAGCAATGGTTGAATATGTAGGATGTTGTCAGCAGTAAAGTGTAATGATATCCTTGAAGGTGGAGCTGAGCAGGCATGATGCATTAAAGCTGCAATTAGCAATGTTGCATTGTTTCCACCAGTGTTTATTCCAATTGTTTTTTGTTTGCCCATGTGCCACTTGGCTGATGTGTGCAGTTGTGTCAGCATGTGTTATACAGTGGAGAGTAAGTGTGGGGTGTGTGCAGCACAAGTCTGCAGGTGTACATTTATGAACATGGTGGAGGTGCACTGTCTGCATGTACGTGTATATTGGACACATGGGCAGGATGGCATGCCCTGTATTGGCCACTGTTAACACTCCATACTTTCTATTGGTGGCCAGTATGCATTGTACTACACACATTTTGGAACGTGAGTACACATGTGTGTGTATGACACGGGTTGACACTGTGCTGTGGGTGATGCTGTTGTTGCTATCTGTCATTGGTTTGCATTACTAAGGCTAACATTGTCCCAGCTGCATAATCCTTTATTAATGCACACTGTTCACCTACAGGGTTGCATTGACCATGCTATCACAAACACAAGAAATTCTCACTTATACAGTAAAAGTGCATTAGTCTCATGGACCCCTGCCATAAACTAAATATATAATAGAAGGTGTGAAGTTGTACCAAAAGAGTTACATACCAAGAAGGGATAACCTCTCTGGTCAGTATCATTGGGAAAATACAATCCCTCAATAAACATACAAGGTAAGCTTCAAAATACAAAATGGTAAGGATTCCAAAGACAACACTAAAGCTTTCTTCAGTGTTGTTCATAACCTACAGGCGAAATCTCAGATCGGGACACAGTTAATGTAAATGGTCACAAAGTATACTTATCTGACTGACATTACCAATTCCTTGTCAGACAGTTTGAATGCAGATTTCAACACCCTGTCATTACACAAGGGCCAAATTTCCAGACCTGAAGAATGTAAAACCTGATGAGTCACAGACACTCTAGTTAAAACATTTCTTTAACAAAGTACACACCACAGTGGCAATGGTACTGGACAGTGTCCCTGGCTGTGTCATACATAAGCTGACATATGAAGTCACCACTCACCTAAATGCTCTGTCCAGATGCAGACTCTATACAGGTTACATACTTGTGGAATGACACATGGTAATGGTGTTCACAGTCCACAAGGGTTGAGCTACAAAGTCTTCTTCTTCTTCTCCTTTCGGATGCTCCCATTAGGGGTCGCCACAGTACATCATTTCTTCCTGGCCTCTGCATCTTGCACTATCACACCATCCACCTGCTTGTCCTCTCTCACCACAGCCATAAACCTCATCTTAGGCATTCTTTTCCTGTTATCTGGTGGCTTCATCCTTAGCATCTATTTCACAATATACTCTGCATCCCTCCTCAGCACATGTACAAACCAACTTAATCCTGCCTATCTGGCATGGTCTACTAACCTTTAAACCTGGCCTGACCCTCTAATATACTTATTCTTAAACCTGTCCACCCTCATCACACCCAGTGCAAATGTTAACATAAATTGATTAAGGGTAGAACTACAACAGGTCCTGGAAACTCTCACCCTATAGGCCAGACCAATGTTATCTGGAAGGCAATGGAGCACAGCATTATGGAACTCATTAACAGAGACATTATGAACCTGCAAACACTGCACCATACCCACTTAGGTTTTCTAAAGGCCAGATCATGGCTCCTCCACTTAGTAGACTTCAAGCCAGTAAACAAGGCTATAGGTGAGGGAGGGTAGGTCAACACAGCCAAGCTATAGCTCACCAGCAATTCATACCCATCCCACATACTGGTATTATACATAACCTCAACAGACTGACCATAAACGATTGTTAGATGATGGCTTGACAACTGACGCACAGATGTAGGACACACAGTAACATTTGCAGCCTCCATGTACTATTCTATGCCAGTAACAAGTGGTATTCTCCTGCACTCAGTCCTGGGACCACTCCTGTTTGGTATATAGCTTTCTTAGGTACAAGCAAACACAGTAGGGATTTGTCTGCCCATGTTTGATGACAATGCATACTGTGGGCTATACTTTATTTTCCAGATGACACACACATCCTCCAAAAGGGTATCATACAGACAGATATCTGGTGTCAAACTCATGCTGTAAAGCTATAAGCCTAAGAAAGCATAGTTATCCACTTTTAGAAAACAAAGTATGCCCATAGTACCACATAGGTAGTAGCCCCCAAAATGTGGAACAGGTACTAATGTATACATAGAGCCATGTGTTAAGTCATCTCTCCTTTGATGATCACATTACCAAAGGGTTTTGGAAATCCCTCTGTGGAGCACATAAGCAGTAAAGGGTTTGCATGCAGATCCATAAAGGTTGTTGCACACCTATAATGATTAGTCATATTTGCCAGACTTTGCTTGCTTTGGAACAGGTTTCAAATATACCTCAAGCATAAACCCTCACTCGCACTCTTCAATAGAAACCGTGATGACTGGATGTGAAACGGAAGATGTAGCCCCGGGATCACTGCAGTGGCTAAACTTGTCACAAGCATACAGAAGTGACATAAGGTCTGGAAAGCACCAGTATGCTCTGGCAAAGATAACACACTTGTTCATGGAGAAAGCAAAGTACCCACCTATGAAATACTTGAGGTCACATGTATGTATATGGATTTGCCCCACAGCTACCTTACATGTGTAATGTACATACAGTTGTCATTGTGATATGTCATACACTAGAAAAATCAAAACCCACTCCACATTGGCCAACGGTGTCACACAGCTGGAACACAGACACACACACAGTCAGCAAGTGCGAGATTCAAATTCTTTCCTAACTACATTATGATACTACAGCAGTATGCATTTACACAATGAGCTATACACATTACTGGAATTTCACTTTTCCACAGGTATATTTGTAGGATGGTGACATCATCAGACTTGACAAAGATGAGTATACCACTTTTAAGGTGTATGAGTAGTCTCCAGAAAGGTTGCTCCTCCCCAGGGAGAGACGGACGCATACCCCCCCCCCACACACACACACACACATGCACAGTTGGCAAGTGCGGTATTCTTAATCCAAACTAAGTACTTCTTTACACTTCAGCAAGCAATATGGAGTTACAGGGTGCAATACAGACATTACTTGCTGACAGTCTGCACAAAAGTTTTTTTCACATTTGCTAACCTCAGCAGGCTTATCATACTAGGTGTATTGTGAGTGTATTGTATGCATAGGCCATGACCATATCATATATGGGTTGATGCACCACATGCTGGCACACACAGGGTCAAACCTTGAGTAGCATCTTACCTTCACCTACATGATACTGCAATATAACAGAAATATGACAAAACTTCAACAATTGGCTGAGCTTCTGGTGTCATTCAAAGGGAATCCAGTCTCTGTCTGCCTGTGATGACATGATAGGCAAGCCTTGTTGCTTCACTACAGATGGTTTGTATCTGTCACCCCTATGCTTCTGAATACTGGCCAAGGCTCTTGCTGTCCCCATATTACCTTTTTTTTAAACAAGGCTCAAAGTTTCATAGGTTCATAGGTAGGTACTAGGCTATCAGCCCTGGGGCCTATACAAACCCAGCCAAAAAGGTACCCTGGCTTTTGCCACCCAAGAAATTTATTTTCCTGTGCCACTGTCATGCAGAGACACAGAAGTGATCCCCAGGGTGAATTTCCTATTTCCCATCCAATCATCAAGACTTTTCTTGAAGAGTGCTAATGAGGAGCTTTGTTTGATATAGATAGGTAGTTTATTCTGGAGTATGTGAAGTCTCTGGGACCGAAATCTATCCCTCCGGCATGTTCTGTTTATTGTGGTGACAAGGTTTAGGTCCCTAGAGTGTGTAGGTTCATAAGTTCATAGGTAGGCACTAGGCTATCTGCCCAAGGGCATTTATAACCCTAGCCAGAATGTGTTGGCTTTCATACCTCTCAACCTCTTAGAGCAAAAAATCTGCGCAAAGCCTAAATGATGGGGGGACAAATAGGGACAAATTTTAACTATTGCTCTTACAAGCTTAGAACGTTGATAAAATAATAGCTTTAGCATTAGCATGAATTTTCCGAAGGATGTGGAGTCTTAAACTCAAATATTTCTCATTATTTAATGACTTCAATCCTCAGCTATTTACCAGAAAGGTGCAGATTTTAGGAGGAACACACCAAAAATATGAGGCAAAACTCTAGACATTCTGCAACAATCTGGACAGTTGAGAGGTATGCCTCCCTTTTAAATTAGTTTCCTGGGCCTCTGTCTAGCAGGGCCACTGAAGTGATCCCAGGGGTAAATTTACAATTTTCCATCCACTCGTCAAGATTACTCTTGAAGAGAGTCTCTGAGGGGCTCTACCTAACATCAATTGGGATTCTGTTTCAGAGCGAGGGAAGTCTCTGGGACAGGAATCTATTCCTCCAGCATGTCCTGTTTATTGCTTTGCTGAGGTTTAATTCACTGGAGTGTGTGGCTCTGAGAGATTTGTTTTTCTTGAGGTGGAGCATGTCCATTAATTCTGGGTTGGACATGGCTTTATACATCAGGCATAGATTTCCTCTGAGCAGGCAGTAAGCAACGAAGTAGAGCTGGAGTTTCTTTAGTCGAGCTGCATAGGGCATCTCTTTGAGGCCCATGATCCTCTTGGTGAGGTACTTCTGTGGTCTTACCATCTGTTGCATGTGCCAATTAAGGTACATACCAAATGGGGCACTGTACTCTATTATGGGCCTAATGAGTGATGAGTAGAGGGGCACGATGACCTCTCTTGATCTAGAGGTGAACCCTTTTGTGATTAGGTGGGCTACATAGAAGGAATATGTAACCCTTTGGCAATGTGATTATCAAAGAAGAGGTTACTATCTACCTGGGTCCCCAGGTCCCTAATTATATTTTTCATACCTAGTGGATTGCCACCTATGTGGTAATTCATGGGCACTTTGTTTTTTCCAAAGGGGATGACTATGCATTTTTTGGCATTCAGCTTGAGGCCATGGTTTTGACACCCACTGATGCTGTGTTCTTAGCTTTGGGGAGAGCTGTTTTTACCTGCATGTCTGTGATGTCTGGGGCTCTGCATTCTTCTGGAATGGACACAGGCCCTTTTGGGGGTGGGGGCGGTGAAGTTTGCACTAAACTTGTCCGCCAGGATGTTGGCAATGTCAGTTGGTTCAGTGTACTTTTTGCCATTTTGCAGTAGCTCAAAGCATATCTGAGAGTTGCCAGCAAATGTTTGATATAGCTAAAGAAGGCTTTGTGGTTATCTTTAAATTCCTTGGCAATTTTCCTTTAGAAACTGGCCTTGGATGATTTTATGAGCAATTGTAGTTTATTGCTAATAATGATCAGTGATGCCTTTTTGGAATTTTGCTCTATCATGTAGTAGTTTCCTCCATCTGTTGTATAGCTTATTTATGGTCAAGGACAACCAGACTGGTTTCCTCTTTTTGGAGGAGTGAGTCTTGGTTTTACTCGGGATGTCTCAATCCATGCATCCCTGTAGATGCCCAAATAATGCACTTGTAAAGGATTCTGTGGATTGGATAGCATTATCCTGTAGCAAGGGGGCTTTGAAACTTTCCACTTCGGTCTTGAGAAGTGTGAAGTTTGCTTTTGAAAAGTTTTTCACAGTGGTTTCCTTGACTGGGGGTGGGGCCGGGATGTGGATGTCCAATGTGATTACTTTATGATCTGATCTTACCAGCGAGGGGTTAACCTCTGGTGTGGAACACTGATCCCCCATGTTGGTGATGATCAGGTCCAGTATGTTGTCACCTCTAGTGGGCATGGTGACCAGCTGTTCCAGGGCTTTTGAGTTTATAAACTCTAGGAAGCAGTGGGCAAAGGAGTTTGTAGTTGAGTAATTCTCCCAGTCAATGTTTGGGTAGTTGAAATCTCCTAATATCATGGTGTTTGGTAGAACCTTTATATTTTCCAGTGTTCTCAGCTTTGCCTACTGTTAGTTGCACTTGGATGGCCTCCGAGGCCTTGTGCTGTGCCACTAACCTGGAGGTGGGGGTATCCTTTATGAAAATGGACACCCCCCTCCATGTGTATTTCAGTCCAGGTTTTGGGGCCGAAGCTTGGAGAGATTGGGATTTCTTTAAGTGGAGCATGTCCAACAGCTCTGTGTTTGACATAGCTTTGTATGTTAGGCAGAGATCACCTTTGAGTAGGTGATATCCGACAGAGTAAAGCTGGAGTGTTTTGAGACGGTCTGTGTAGGGCATGTATTTGCGGCTGCTAATCCTCTTTGTGAGGTATTTCTGCAGGCTTTCCAGTTGTTGTAGATGTCTTGTGAGGTACATACCAAAAGGGGCATTGTACTCTATAATAGATCTAATGAGTGATGAGTAGAGGGGAACAATGACCTCTTTTTTTTCTGCATGAGAAACCTTTTGTGATGAGGTGCACCATGTGAAAGGATTTCCTGACTAATGTGGCGATGTGATTATCAAAGTAGAGTCTACTGACCACCTGTGTCCCAAGGTCTCTTATCACGCTTTCAGTGTTAAGTATACTACCGCCTATGTTGTAGCTCATGGGCACAGAGTTTTTACCAATGGGGATGACAATGCACTTTTTGGCATTGAGCTTGAGGCCATGGCTTTGACACCAGGCATCTGTCTCAGTGAGGCCCTTTGGTAGGATGCCCACATCATTAGTAGTTTTGATTATGGCTCCTAGTTTGCAGTCATCTGGGAACTTTATTAGCCAAAGACCTTCTGTGTTAGCCTGTACTTCAGGGAAGTAGATACCAAACAGGACAGGACACAGGACTGAACCCTGTGGTACTCCACTTGTCACTGGTCTGAAGTCAGACTTGGAGTCTGCTACTTTCACAGTGTGGGTTCTGTCAGTGAGCCAGTTTGCAACCCATCTTGTGACATAGGGATTTATACCTAGTTTAGTGAGTTTATCTATAATTCCAGAGTGGGAGATGGTGTCGAAAGCCTTGGCAAGATCTAGATAGGCTGTGTGAACCACCTTACCCTTGTCTATGGCTTTGGTGACTGCTTCAAATAAGTCTATCAGGTTTAGAAGGCATGATCTGCCTTTTACAAACCCAAAATGGTTGTGGTCCAGAGTTTGGAGATTGCCAATGTCTTTGTTTATAAGTTTCATGATGATACGTTCCATGGCCATGCAGACCAGGCTCATAAGGCTAATGGGGCACTAGTTCCCAGGGTCCGTGGTGGCTCTCACCTTGTGTAGTGGGATAACCATCACTGTGTGCCATTCAGCAGGCACAAAGCCTGAGGTAAGGCTATGCTTGAACATGGTACTTAAGTGCAGTGCCAGCTCATTCTGTAGCTCATGTAGAACACAGACAGGGATGTTACCTGGTCCCATGGATGCTGTGTTCCTGATTTTGGAGAGTGGGTTTCACCTGTGCAGCCATGATGACAGCAACTTTGCATTCTTCCGGTATGGAGATGGGCTCTTTCATGGGTGAGAGGGGGGTAAAGTTAGCTCTGATCCTATCTGCCAGGATGTTGGAAATATCAGTTGGGTCTGTATATTTAGTGCCATTGTGCTGTAACTCAGAGCAGATCTGAGTGTTGCCATTGTGATTCTTGACATAACTATAGAATGCTTTGTGGTTGTCTTTAGAATCAGTGGCGATTTTGTTTTCATAACTAGCTTTGGAGGATTTTATCAGGGATCGCAGCTTCTTACTGAGGCTGACCAGGGAGCTCCTCCACTCATGGGTTTTACCCTCTTTTGCAACAGTTTCTTCCTTCTGTTGTGCAGTTTGTTTATGGCAGGGGACCACCAGATTGGCTTCCTTTTCTTGGAGGATAGTGTCTTGGTTCTGTCTGGGATAGCACGATCCATGCACTCATGTAAGTGCTTATAAAGTGCAATTGTGTATGATTCTGTAGTCATAACTATATTGTCCATCTGCATGGGTGTCCTGAAGTTCAGCACTTCTGTCTTAAGAATCATGAAGTTCTCCTTGGAGATATTTTTCAACATGGTTTCCTTAATGGAGGGGTGGGGGCAGAATGTGGATATGTAGGGTAATTAGCTTATGGTCAGAATGGACCAATGAGGCATTGACTTCAGGTGTGGAACACCGGTCACTCAGGACAAATCAAACCCCGTAACCAACACAAATAACAACAAAGTGAGCTAAATGCTACTCATTGCCAGAAGTCTCAGCCTCCAGATGCACACACTTGAGGCACTTCTCAGTATAGAGAATATTGATATCTGTGCAGTAACAGAGACCTAGTTCAAGTCTCTAAAGAGCACACCAGCACTACCAGGATACTACTCATTCCATACCTTCCAGCATCAGAACCTGGATCATAGCACATAGGGTGGGGATGTATCCATATTCATCAAGGATACTTACACCTCTCTCTACATGCTCTCTACAGGATATGTACCCATAGAATGTTGCACAGCAAAGTTCTTCCCACTCCACATGTGTGGGGCCACAAAAGACCCTTGGCATTCACGCTCTATGAACATGACAAGTCTGATCTGCAAGGCAATGGAGCCAATCATAATGGAAGTCAACAATAAAGACATTGGGAACCTTCATATAGTTGAGCACACCCAGTTTGGCTTCGTCAGATGCAGATCACACCTCCTGAACTGGGTGGATTTCTTTAAGACAGTTACCCAGGCTACAGATGATTGAAATGAGCTCCACACAGCCTACCTATACCTTGCTAAGGCCTTTGACACCATTCCCCAGTCAGGTATCATAGATGAACTCACCAACCTGGGCATGAATCCATACATCACAAGATGGATTGCAAACTGGCTCACAGATGCATCCCACAAATTAAGAGTTGCTGGCTACATGTCAGACTACACCGGTAACAACTGGTGTCCCCCAGGGTTCAGTCCTGGGTTCCCTCCTGTTTGGTATAGACTTCTCAAAAGTACACGCCAACACAGGGGGGTTGTGGTTGACTAAGTTTGCTGGGAACTGTAAAGTGTTTGCCATAATAGATTCCCCGGATGACACAAATATTCTCCAGAAGGGACTCTATGAGACAGATGTGTGGTATCAGAATCATGGCCTCAAGCTCAGTGTGGAAGAATGCATAGTAATCCCCTTTGGTGAAAAAAAAGTACCCACACCACATAGGTGTTACCCCCTTAAAACTGACAAGGTAATAAGGGATCTGGGGACACAAGCAGATAGTCATCTTTCCTTTTTATTTATTTTTATTTTATTTTATTTTATTTTACATTTGTTGACCGGGCTAGTCTAACTGGATACATGTCCATTTTCAGTAGAGGCCCGGGGAGAAAAGCTCCAGACACAACATTATACACAATACACAATAACGATATATATTGGAATTACATTAGCAATTTTTAGAGTATAGAGAGAAAAGAAAAAAAAAATAAATAGATCAAGCAAAGAAAAAGAATTTTTTTTTTTTTTTTTTTGGATGAGACTACTCATTCGTAATATTTGGGGTAGTTAGTTAGAAGGAATAATATGCTTGTAAATATTAAAATTATATGCAAACCTTTGTAATCAGGAGAGAAATGGGACAACCATGTTGCCAAAGTGATTGGGAAAACCTACATGGCCCACCTAATCAACAAAGGGTTTGCATCAGGATCAAAAGAGGTAGTGGTGGCCCTCTACTCTTAAGTCATCAGACCCATCATTGAGTACAATGCACCATTTTGGATGTACTCAACTAAGCATATCTAGCAGCTGTAGAGACCACAGAGGTACCTCACCAAGAGGATTACTGGCCTCAAACAGTTGTGTTATGCAACACAACTGGTAAAACTAAATCTGTTCTCCGTTGCGTACCACCTACTCAGAGGCACACTCTGCCTAACATACAGAGCCATATCCAACACATAACTGTTGAACATGCTCCATCTATGGATAACAAAATTGAGTCGCACTACACACTCCAGGGATATGAACCTCATCACAACAATGGATACAACATGCTGGTGGGATAGAGTACCATCCCGGACACTTGCCTTACTGTGGAACAGATTCCCAATGTACATCAGACAGAGCCCCTCACTGACATTCTTCAATAGGAACCTTGATGAGTGGATGGGAAACAGACCATTTACACCAGGCATCACATCAGCAGCCCCACTAGAAAGGGGCTTAGGGTACTAACTATTAGAACTAGGGCTTGGTAGACTACCCAATGGGGTGGTGAAAGCTGCACAACTTGCCTAGGCTAATATATGCCTTCATAAATATAGTCTACTACATACCTATGAACCTATGTGGCAGGTACATGTCTACAGATAGTAGATGTGTACTTCATTGTACAGTCATGTTGTACAGCAGGCACATGGACCACATACACTGTAATGCTTACAGATACTGGTGGCTGTTATGTACAGTGGGTGAGATGTGCACCTCATGTCTTTTGTGCCATTGGGATGTGTGCTGGGTCTGACAGTCCTGGATGGCTCCCTGTCATGGTCACTCTCTTACACACATCTCTGCCCATCCATCTTTGGCTTATTATACGGTGTTCCCCCTACATATATATAAAGGTACATAGGTAGGTAATAGGCTATCTGCCTGAAGGCTTATATTAGTATGGCCAGAGTGTGCAGCTATCACCACACATGGGATTAGTTCCCTAGGCCTCTGTACAGTAGAGCTGATGAAGTGATCCATGATGTGACAATTCAGTTTTGCATATACTCATCAAGGCTCCTGTGGAAGAGTGTCAGTTAGGGACTCAGCTTAATGTAGGTTGGGAGCCTGTTCCAAAGCAAGGGAAGTCTGTGAGTTAGTAATATATTCCTCCAACATGTTCTATTTATTGTTGTTATGATGATATCCCTAGACATGTGACACAGTGAGCTTGGGTTTACTTCAGAAAGCGCATGTACATCAGTTGTGCATTGGACATGGACCTGTCTGTTGGGCTGAGATCGCCTGAGTAGACAGTATGCAACAAAGTACAGATTGAGTTAAATTCAGTCTTGTTGCATGGGGCAACTGTTTGAGGCCAGTAATCCTGAAGGTGCCTAGTCAGATTCATCGCAAGTGTGCCGTGATACGGTCTGATGACTGATCAGTAGAGGGAACCTCCTTTGACCTACATGCAAAGACCTTGGCAATTTGTGGGAACATATAGCATGATTTTCTAACCACTTTGTGAATGTGTTTCTGGAAGTAGAGATGACTATCCACGTGTCCATAGATCCTTATTATTACCTCCATATTTAGGGTGTTGGCACCTATGTGGTATTTGTATGACTGTAGCTGTTGGCCATAATTTTGACACCACATCTGTCTGACTGAGACCCTTTTTAAGGATGTCTCTGTTTTCCCAAACATTAATTATGACAACCTTTTTGCAGTCATCCACAAACTTTGCTAACCATAGCCCTTGTGTGTTTGACTGTATTTCTGAAAAGTACACATCAGACAGGAGGGGTCCCAGGACTGAGCCATGGGGGACAGCAGTTGTTAGCAGCTTGAGCAGGAGACCACAATTCTTACCTTGTGGGATCTATCTGTGCCCCAGTTGGCAATCCATCAGATGACATACATGTTTATGCACAGGTTGTTGATTTTGTGGATATGACATGTGATGTTGGAAAAGGGCTTTTCATGATCTATGTAGGCCGTGTGGAGCTCATTTCATTGATGCATGTCCTGGGGGCACACCTGCATGTCCTGGGTGACTGCCTTGACAACTGTCTAGCAGGTTTAGAAACCATGATCGGCTCCTGACCAAACCACAATGGGTAGGGTTGGGTGTTTGTAGGCTCCCAATAGCTCTGTTTATGAGTTCCATAATGATGGACTCCATGGCCTTGCAGATCAGGCTTATTAGGCTTATAAGACTATAGTTCCCATGGTCTGTTGTGCACCGACACTTGTGGAGTGTGCCAAACGTTGCTGTAACCCATTCAACAGTTTCATATCCTGTACAGAGGGTGAGTCTCAAAAGACTATTCAGTTGCAGGGTCTGTTTGTTTTGGAGTTCACATATGACACAGCCAGGGAAACCATGTCATCCCATAGACGCCGTGTTTTTAGATTTGGATAGAGCTGTTTAACCATTGTATATGTGATTTCTGGGTTTTCACAATCTTCAGTTATGGTAATGGGCCCTTTTGTCAGTGAGAGGGGAGTAAATATGTATAAACCTGTCTGACAAGATGTTGGCAATGTCAGTCATGTGCATGTATTCATTTACACATTGCACTGACTCAGAACATATATGAGTTTGCATTGATATTTATGACATAGCGAAAGAAAGCTTCATGGTTCTTTATGGACTTTTTGGCAATATTTTTGGCAGAACATGGCTTCGATAACGTTAGGAGTGCTCATTGTTTATTGATGATACTAATCGGAGATTTATTGATCTTCTTTGCATTTTCACTTTCATTGAACAACTTAAGTACTTGTAGTACATAGTTTGATTATGACAGGGGTCCAATATATTATATGGGTCTGTTTTCATATCACTGTGTGCGCAAGGCAGGATTGGTGAATAATGACAAGTGTCTGGATTAAGAACTGCAACTGGCAGATATGTGTGGCCCACTGCTGTACTATTAAGAACTGCAACTGGCAGATATGTGTGGCCCACTGCTGTACTCAGACATGGCCTAAGTGTGTGAGCATGCCCAGTATGACCTTTCAGTATGTTGCTTACTAAAATTTGCTAAATTTGTTTAAGTGTGTGAGCATGCCCACTATGTGCATATATACTATATGTGTGTGAAAAATCAAGTTGGCTTTTACTTCAGGGCTCACCTTTGTGTTGTACATCGACAGGAAGCACGCTGTGCCTGCTGGGCTTCCATGAGTCAATTTGCATAGATTTATCAACATTTCCACATACAGGGAGGACAGCTATTATTTGTACATTTCTACCTGTGGGGGGCACACCTGATTGTTACTGTGGGTATACATAGGATGAGGGGTACACCTGACACTTATACACATTTGCTAAGCCTGCACTGCTATGTCAGTTACTCCATTTCAGTCTGTACTGTTGCCTATCGTACTGGCTTGAGGCATACCGCTGTACTACAGACTTCCAATTACACGCATATTAGTTTGTGACTTCATAGCCTTCCCAACCCACATCACACTGCCTGGCCTGCTGTTATCTGTCTGCATAGGCCTGGGAGGAGGTTACTCATATGCCTCTTCAGAAGGCATGATACAGCAATTGTTTTTGTTGGCGTTTGTCTACAATTGCCCTGCTGGCTGTGACTGTTAGGTATGTGACCCCCCCCCAACTGGTATGTGTGAGTGAATTAAGTTGTGTCTGTGCCAGTGAAATGCTGTCATGGCTTAGTGGTTCAGTACTGTGACTATAGTGCACAGTATCCTGAGTTCGAGCCCTGTCACTGCTTTTAATTTTCCTGCTTGGCAGACCTGACTGGTTAAGGAACAGTAAAGCAGGTGTGAGCGTATTTACCTGATGTTGCTTGACTTTGCCCGACTTTGCCCAACATTGCCCAACATTGTCTAACGTTGCCTGACGTTGCCCGACGTTGCACTGGTTAAAGCGGTGCACAGTTACGCACACTTTTATTTAAATATGCTCAATACTGGTAAAATGTGCTTAGCAGTGCTTTATATTTCTTAAAATTGGGACTCATGCCTCAGGTGGTGCTGCAGGGCTGCCTATGTCAGATGCACATATTACACTCCCTATACATGTTTGAAAAAAGGTAGTGTCAAGTTAGGCATCCCTTTTATTGTATGTGAGAGTCAGAGAGAGGTGTCATTTCCAGGGTTCCTACTGAGTCAGTATATGTGCTATGCATTGCCTCTTTGCTAAGGCCAGGGCATACTGGGCATGCCTACTTCTGCCTACTGGGGCAGGCTCAGGTTGTTCCTCCTCCAAGTCACGCTGTGCCTGTGCAGGCCTTGCCAATGGTGGGGGCTGTTTGGCCCTGCCCCATGTTGTTCCTGCTGCAGCTGTTTCTGCAGGATCATATTGTGTAGCATGGCACATACCATGACAATTTGGGTACATGTAGTTGGTGAGTACTGCAAGGCTCCACCAGATGTGTCCAGGCACCGGAACCATGACTTGAGCATCCCAAACACACGCTCAATTATGTTTCTTGTTTGTGCGTGTGCCTCATTATGGAGTTCTTGTTCAGGTGTGTGTGCATTTCTGATGGGTGTCATCAGCCACAGCTCCAGTGCATATCCAGCATCCCCCACTAAGTGACCATCAGGGATGTCCCCATTGGCAAATCTCTGGTACAGCTGCGTCAGATGCCAGATGTGGGAATTGTGATAACTTCTAGGGCAGCCAGCACACATATTCATTGTTATGCCCTGGGCATCACACACGACCTGGCAGTTGATGGAGGGGAAGCCCTTGCTTTTGATGTAGACCCTACCCCGCTCACCGGGTGCTGCTTTAATGTGTATGTGCGTGCAGTCTATTGCACCCACTACCTCAGGATATTTTGCTATTTGGTGGAAAAGACGCATATTGCTGGCCAATGCCTCACAGGAATTGGGGAAGTATACATGCTCACCGACATGTGCTGACATGGCATCCAGGAACTGGTGCAGTACCCTGGATGTTGATGCGTGTGAAATCCCCATCATATTACCAGTTGGTCTCTGGAAGGTACCTGTAGCTAGTATTCTTAGGCCAACACATACCTTGGTATCCACTGAGATGGGTTCCCCTGTGTTGGTTCTGTGTTTGAGGCATGGCTGGCACAGCTCAACAATTTGCTGCAGGAGGTCTCTGTCTACCCTATAATGCTCCACTATCTCCAGCTCATGTAGCCCCTGGTAGGTTACCCTGGGTCTGTCCACTCTTCTCCGTCTCCTCACTGTGGGTCACTCAGCAGCATTCACAACATCACCACCCTCAGCACCTTGCACATGTTGGTTTATGATAGCAAGAGCAGCCCCTAACATTTTGTCTGACTTTAAAGTTTTTAAGCTTTCCCTCTTTGTATACTGCAATGTTGCAGAGTTCTTTGGAAAAAACAGGGAAGAATGCTGTTTGCAGAGTTCAAAGTGATGGGCTGGGCTGGGTTAGTCTGCTACCTGTGTAATTGGTTGATTCTGATATATTTCACCTGGCAACTCTGCTAGTTCTCCTTGGTTAACTTCCTACTACTTCTTTTCCTTCCTTTTCCCTTTCTGTTTCTTCCCAGGGCAGCGCCGCGCACATGAGCGCACATGCTGTGTGCACGTTTGCAAGAAATTTCAGATATATTCAAGGCGTACGCCTTTGGTTTCTGGTTTTCAAAAAGGACAACTGTAGACACACCTCTTGCAATCCTGAGCAACTCAAGGCAAACACAAGACACTGTGCTCCAATAAGCGTACACCCTTTCTGACACACCCCCTCATGATGTTACCTATATTCTACCCTACTACTCCCTTACTCCTACACTTACACTCTTGGGGCATGGCTCACATGCTGGGGAAAATTTGGATTCACTATCTTTATCCTCATTTGCATAGGATTGCCTACTATTGCATGGTTACATCTCTCACACTGAGCTCCCCCCCCTCAGCAACCACTACTCAGTGGCCATGTTGTCTGCAGCCTGCCATTCATCTGCATGGCAGGATACGCTTTTTAGTGAAAATGGCTATTTTTGGCTCTTTTTAAATTATTTTCTGTTTTTTTAAAGGGACGCATGTTTGAGCGGTGCTGCGCTATGCTTAAACATCGGAGATCGGGGGAAAAAAAGTTAGATTTTAATAATTTCAAACATTTATAAATGCCAATGGCCTTATATTTGGCCATTGGCATGCTTCCTCAACTGTATGTATCCTTTGTTTGCAGCTGTCATAGCTCCGTTTAGCTATTTGCAGAACGGTACTCCGTTACCAACGAAGTACATTTCTGCAGATAACACTAATCTTCCACAGACAGGTTAGTGTTTCCTGGATCACAAATTTGCCTCATTTGCATGGCTTTCACCAGCAAATGAGGTCATTTGCATACCATGACGCTGTTTGTGCAAGAGTAGTTTTAGCAGCTCTCGTGCATGCCCCAGCTGGCTGTTCCTGGATCGCACGGCAGACATATTGCCTGTTTGATGTCTTACACTACTCTACATCTCCGTGCAAACTTTCGTAAATCCGGCCCTTAATTTATTATGCATTCTTTTAAATGGCTATTATTCTTTTTGATGTCATTCCTTTTTCTCCCACTGTTTCCCTGTTCTGTGAAAACCTGCAATGATTTCATGGGATATTTAGTATAGAATGTAGTTTCACAATTCTATACTCTGTTGGCAAAACTCTGTACACACCAAATAAATAATCATATAAAGGAAAACAATAATAATAATTTTATTATTTGTGGACCTCAGCTGAAATTTTCTTTCAAGTGTTTTTTTTTTTTTTGATTAAAATGTATTTTTAAATGTAAATTTTTTAATTCCAGCTGACAAGTACAAATTATACTGCCCTGTACACTCTATTCATAGTTTTACAACGAGACAGGGACAGAAGTATAGCATTTCCTCTGCTTTTGCACTAATACTAATAGTGTAAGTGCATCCTTAGTAAAAACTCAAAATAACCTATGAACTATATGTCGCTCATTTGTTAAAGTTTTAAAGTTCCACTGTGTCACTCATTTTTTGCACTTTTAAGGTTACATTAATTTATTTATTATTTTTATTTGTTTCCCGTTTGTTGACTGGGAAAGTCCACTGGGCCCAGTGAGCCCATTTTCATTGGAGGCCCGGAGAGAAAATCTCCAATAAAACAAAATACAGTAAAGATACAGAATACAAGTAATTATACAGAATACAGGTACACAACAGATGCACAGTACAAATACAAGATTATATACAAATCAGAGAAGAATATTTAAAATATTCACCTAAAAAGCAATTGTAATTATTACGGTGTTGACATTAGTGAGCTTGAAGCCATGTTTGTAGTAATTTATTGGAACAAGCAGGCTTTTGAGGTTGAAAGGTTACAATGAAAATAGATAGATTGTTGGTAGGGAGTTATTTACTCCAACATATTTAAGAAAGTTAGTATAAGTAGATGGGATAAAGCATGGACATTATAGGGTTAGAAGGGAGGGCAGTTAGCTAGGATGGAAGAATGCAGGTACATTTCCAGATAGAGGAGAGGTAGGAATGAAGCTGTGTTTTGAAGCTTTCCATGTTTTTCATTATTCTTAGGGTAGGAGGAAGAGAATTCCATTGTTTGACTAAGGAAAAAGAGAGGAGTAGTTGCCCTGCTGGGTGGTTAGGTTTATGAACAGTGATGCAGATTTAAGAGTTCTATATGGAACATAGGGGAGAAGGATGTTTTTGAGGGCAGGGCATTTGGTGGGGTTGAAGAGTAGCTTATGAGCTGTGATGAGTTGGAGGTAGTCCAGATAGTTTGGAAGTTCTAGCCAATTTAGAGAGTGAAGGGCAAGGCAGTGGTGGGAGGAGTTTTTGGAGTTAGTGGCAAATTTGGAGATTTTGTTATAAGAGTTTTCTAATTAGGAGGTGATGGATATAGATAGGTTGGTTAGAAGGGGTGCGCCATACATTAGAGATGGAAGGAGGTAAGTTGAGGTAAGTGTAAGTCTGGTGTGAGGTGAGAGGAAGCGATTGTTCCCGTATAGCATACCCAGTTTTTGGTGAGTTTTCTTTATGTTTTGAAGTATATGGTTGTCAAATTTTAGGTGCTCATCTATAGTTAGACCTAGCAATTTAGCATGGGGGCGACCTTGATAGGAGAGTTATTTTGGCTTATAACTTGGAAAGAGGTTTTGTCAAAAGTGAAGGATTTTGATGATAGGAAGATTAATATTTTGGATTTGTTTGCATTTAGAGAAAGATGTTTTGGAACATCCAGGCTTCAGTAGTTGAGAAGGCAGTCTGGGTGTTTGGTAGAAGTTCAGGGAGATTAGGGGCAGAGCAGACTAAAGTTGAATTGTTTGCATATTGGATTAGTTTGGCATTAGGAATAACAGAGTGAAAAGTATTGATAAAGATATTGAACAGCATTGGTCCAAGAATGGATTCTTGAGGTACGTCGGTGGGCGTATGGAGAAAAGGAGAGATATTTTTTCTCCATTTTACAGCCTGAGATCTGTCAGACAGGTAGCTTGAGAACCAGGAGAGGGTGTTTTGAGAGACATTTAGGTTTGAGAGATGGCTCAAAAGATCAAAAGATGGGTATGAGGAAACAGTATCAAATGCTTTGGAAAGATCCTGAAGCACTGTGGATACTATTTCCCCAGAATCTCAGGCATGGCTGACTGTGTCAAGGAATGAGAGGAGAGCTGTTGTAGTGCTGTGCCCAGAACAGAAACTATGTTGGGTTAGGGTGTGGAGATGGTTTTGAGTTAGGAAAGGCATAAATTGGAGATGAACATTTTTTCTAGTATTTTGGAGACTGGGGAGAGGATAGCTATAGGGCAGAAGTTTGAGATGTTGGTGTTTTTGCCACGTTTGTGGAGAGGTAGAGTATAGGCTGTATGCCAGAGTTTGAGGATTCCTGTATGGATTAATATATTATATTAGAATGCAATCCCATCAGCAGATTTTAAGAAAGCCATATGTCAGGGAGCATTAGAGCAGGTTTTAATTTGGAAGTACATGTAGAAGAGGGACTGTTGTTGGGAAAGGTTTCTGTTAGTTCTTATATGGAGTTAATAAACAAAGAGTTGAATAATGTGGCTATTTCTTGATCAGATTTGGTGGAGTCTGGGCAGGGACTGATTTTGGTGCCTGGGCTGAGAAGTGCATTTATAGAGTTCTAGAATTGTTTAGGGTTTTTAGAGTGGTTGGACTAGAAAAATTGTTCATCTCCAATTTATGCCTTTCCTAACTCAAAACCATCTCCACACCCCAACCCAACACTGTTTCTGTTCTGGGCACAGCACTACAACAGCTCTCCTCTCATTCCTTGACACAGTCAACCATGCCTGAGATTCTGGGGAAATAGTTGGTTAGCCAAGGGTCAGAATTGTTTTTTATTCTTTTTGTTTTTTTGGTGCTAGATTATTTAGAGTATTTAGAAATGAGGAAATAAGTCAACGGCTTCATCAAGAGGAAGGATTTTTAGGATGTTCCAGTTCATTTGTTTGAGGCAGACGGAGAATGTGTTGGTGTTGAAATTACTAAGGTTATGTGTGAATATAATGATGTTGTTGGTTATAGGAAGAAGTAGAGCAAAGGGCAAAAGCAGGGAGGTGGTCACTGATGGAGTCAGGAATGATACCGGAGTTTGTAATTTTATTTGGGTGGGAGACTACGATCCAGTCGAGGGTAGAACCTGGGGGTTTGGTTTTCTTGGGTCTGGTTATAGCATGGATTACTAGGGTGAAATTGAAAAGATTGATAGATTGGGTGGGGGTAGCATTATTGATGTCCCAGTTTATGTTTACGTCACCTAGTATATATGTCTCATTGTTTATATTAGTAGAGTCCCATAAAAGAATTTCTTCAATGATAGGGATATTATTTCCTGGTGGGATATATAGGGTGAAGATACAGAGACTTTTGTGGTTATTCATTTTAAGTAAGCAGGCCAGGAGTTCAGCATTAGCAAATTGAACAATAGGGTTTGGGTAGGGGATTATGGACAGTAGGTTAGAGTAGATTAAGGCAACACCTCCACCTTTTTTGTGTGTGAAATCACACCTAAGGGCTTGGAAACCAGGAGGTAGTATTTCAAAGTCAGAAGTATGGGGTTTAAGCCATGCCTCAGAGATGGCTACAATGTCTGGTTGGCTGTGGATTAGCTAAGCTTGAAATATGGATGCTTTCTTACTGAGACTTTGGGTATTAAGTTTATAGAGTTGAAGACTTTTATGGTTGGGGAATTGGTAGGAAGGAGGGATGTTTTTGTGTAAATGAAGATGAGTTAGGTCCAGGGTTAGGGTGAATGTCACCTGCTAGGTAGAGGATATTGAGGCAAAATCTTCTTCTTCTTTTGGCTTTTACCAGTTAGAGGTCACCACAGTGGATCACCTGTCTGCTAATGATTGGCAGTGGAGTTTTACGGTGTCAGGTTGCCAGCCTGGTGCCCAACCTACTACAGAAGGCATACACATGCATGCACTCACACCTAGGGCCAATTTAGCGTATCTAGTCTGCCTACAGCATATCTTTTGGATGTGGGAGGAAACCGGAGCACCCGGAGAAACCCACATGACCACAGAGAGGACATGCAGACTCCACACAGAAGGCACCCCAGCCGAGGATCGAACCAGAAAACCTCTTGCTCTGAGGTGGCAACACTAACCACTGCACCACCATGACCACCCATATTGAGGAGAGATAGTGCTATGGAATTTGATTGTATTTTATAATACAGGAGGAAGTGTATTATGAGTTTGGTCATATGGAGTTTTGTTATGGTTGGCATAATTCATAGGTTAAAGTGATGAAGGAAGTTTTGTTGAATCAGAGAGGGGAGATGAAGTAGAAGCTTTTTGTACTAGGGTTGTGGTGTGTATTATGTGGTGGGAAGTGGAGAAAAGGAGCAAAAAGGGGGAAGATGGATAGTAGAATAGGAGGGAGCATGGTATAAGGATATGAGACATAAGAAGGTTAGGGGGTAGGGAAGGTTTTAAAGAGTATAGAGGGCATGAAAAAATGTGCATGTATAAAATTAGAGATTAAATGTAACTGGTTATGGAATTTGGATTTTGTTGTGTGGGTATGGGGAGGGCAGGTAGTAGGTATTAGGGAGTGAGTGATGTAAGTGAATGTGTAAATTGAGTGTGGGTATGAAAGGGAGGGGTTAGAGTAGAATTGTTGTCTGATTGGATAGTGGATGAATAGGGGTTGGGAAATGGCTAGAATAAATGTATGAGTAGTGGGGAAAGGCTAGGGGAGAGGAGCGGGGCCCACATCCAGGTTGAGGGAATGCCAAGAAGTCAATCATTCAGTGCAGAAGGAAATGAAGACTATGCTAGAGAGGTGCTGAAAGGTGAAAACTAGGCACTGAAAAAAGAAGTGTATAGGCAAACAACACTTCAGAGGTTGAATGCTGGCCTCAGGGTCCACAGGTGAGAATGAAATAAAGGAGAGATAACCAGTACATTGGAGCAGGGTAGACAGATGGGAGACAAACACTAGAAGTAGTTTAAAATAGAGGGAGACAGAGGCAACAGAAAAGCAGAAATCAAGGGCTAGGGTAGTGTAAGAAACAGAAAACAGTATCCAGGAGATAGTGGGGTATGGCAGGGGAAAATTAAACTACAGAAAGGAGAGCATATAGGAGAATAAAAGAGTTTGGGCTGCTGGAGCCCTTTATTGTAAAAAGAACCAAGTCATCTACTGTGAATTACACTATTGCTCAGTTAATATTGGCACTATGTTTGTTTTAGAGCTACGTTTTAAGCACAAATACTTATTCAGTCACTTGGAGATGTACCTAAAAGTGGTTTGAGTGGTATCGGACAATTGCAGAGCCAACTGTGGTTAAGGCGGCCTTCTAGTTCAGGTCCAAATAATTTTTTTTTGTTATGATGAATGATGAGGTAGGGGTTAAAAGTGGTTTGAGTGGTATTGGACCATTGCAGAACCAACGGTGTTTAAGGTAGCTTTCTAGTTCCCATACAAATAAAGATTTTTTTTTGTTATTCTGTGTTGGCCAGGAGAAAAAACACTGAATGATGAGGTAGGAGTTAAAAGTGGTTTGAGTGGTATTGGACCATTGCAGAACCGACTGTGTTTAAGGCAGCTTTCTAGTTCAGGTCCAAATAAAGATATATATTTTTTGTTATTCTGCATTGGCCAGGAAAAAAATGCTGAATGAGGAGGTAGAGTAAAGTGGTTTGAGAGCTATCAGACCATTGCAGAGCCAACTATGGTTAAGGAGGCTTTCTAGTTCAGGTCCAAATAAAGATTTTTTAGTTTTTGTTTTGTTATTGAGTATTGGCCAGGAGAAAAAATACTGAACAATGAGGTAGGGGTTAAAAGTGGTTTGAGTGTTACTGGACCATTGCAGAACTGACTGTGGTTAAGGCGGCTTTCTAGTTCAGGTCCAAATAAAGATTTTTTTTTGTTATTCTGTATTGGCCACAAGAAAAAACACTGAACGAGGAGGCAAGGATTAAAAGTGGTTTGTGAGGTATCAGACCATTGCAGAACCAACTGTGGTTAAGGTGGCTTTCTAGTTCAGGTTCAAATAAAGATTTTTTTTTTTTGTTATTCTATATTGGCCAGGAGAAAAAATGTTGAGCAATGAGGTAGAGTTTAAAAGTGGTTTGAGTCATATTTAACTGTTGAAGAATTGACTGTGGTTAAGGTGGCTTTCTAGTTCAGGTCCAAATAGAGATTTTTAAAATTTTTTTTGTTCTGTATTGGCCAGGAGAAAAAAATGCTGAACAATGAGGTAGGGGAGAGTGGTGGATGCAGTTGGTAAAGGAAGATCGCACAGCAGCAAGAAGGGAATGGTGTTTGGAAATAATTTCCGTTCATTATACAATTCCCAACTTAATCCATTTCGGTGTTGTGGGGGAGCTAGATGCTATCCTTACACTCTTTGTTTGCAAGACAGAGAAACTTACCCTGTATGGGATACTGAATCATTGCAAGTTGCATGTAGATCCTTCTCACACAAAGCAGGTACATCTGCAGACAAACTGGAGAATTACCAGTTCACATGCCTCACATTTTTTGGATGTAGAAAGAAAGCAGGATACCTAGTAAAAACCAACAGAGCTAGGGAGAAGCTGTATTTTTTTTTATTTATTGACATTTGTTTAACAAGAAAGTCTGATTTGGTACCAGTACCTATTCTCAGTGAAGATGCACAGAGAAAAGCTCCATAGATATAAATGCAAAGAGAGAAATAATAAAATATAGTATAATATTAGACAGACAAAGCAGATCTTACATGTGTTGGGAGGGTGGCCTAATGGTTAAGGTGTTTGCCTTACAAACACAAGGTGCAAGGTTCAAGTCTCACAAGGGGTAATTGGCTAAGCTTAAAATGACTCGCAAGAGCAGTTAGCTTAGTACTAATCTATGAACCTATGTAATATATCATAATATTGTAATTCTAAGTACATTTGATGTTATCTAGGGTTGTTCAAGCATATGTTATACTTTCTTGAATGACATTTGTATGAAAGCAGAGTAATGAAACTGATGACACAGTGTCAATGAAGACTCAGATAGAAAGTATACATAATAAGATGTATTACTGGATATCAAGAATGCCAAAAGGAGTTACAGAATAATGATTGTGCAATATGTATATTTATTACTGATGTCACAATTTCTGAGAAAGACAGTATATGAGTAATTAAAGTTAAAGTCATATGGGAAACAGATTGCTGGGTTATGAATCAATAGCTACTGCCTAAATTAAGTTGACATGGATAGAGTAAGCTTCTAGATAGAGAGATGATGAGTAAAAAGTTACGAGGGCACAGAGAAAGAACACAGCCAGAGCCAACATGCAGACTCTGCAGAGAATTCAGCATGCTAAAAATATAGTTAGATAAACCACCAAATGGTTTTATTCCAATACTTGACAACAATATGGTAAGCGCTTTCACAATAATTCAATATTGCTTCATCAGACCAAGAGTAACAACTAACATGGATCCTTATATAACATTTCTGAAGCTCAAAATTCAAACCAGCCATTCAGGAGCTAACAGATCAGAAATCAATTACAATTTAAAGACAAAGTAGCTAATTCCTACTCAAAGTCAAATGTATAAGACATCAAGTGACATTGTAGCTTCTAAACAGATTTTCCTATATTTCATATTTTTGTAAAAACAGATGAAATAAAATAAATGAAATAATCTATATATATATATATATAAAACATATAATGAAATAGATATATAAGAAATATATATGTCAAATATTTATGTTTACTAAGAATGTATATAAATAAATTCAATGCCTAATTGTGAATGCAAATGCAACCATAATATTCATCTAACAACAAGACGAATACATATACAGTTTACAAAGTTTAACATGTAACTACATAATATAACTACATGTAAGTATTAAAAACCTTTCTTGTGTTTATTAACCCTTCTAGACTTCAGAACAGGTTTCAATGTGTCATTCAGACCGTGTCCCCTATGAGAGCCCAAATGTAGGATCCACTGCAGTTCTAAAGTTTCTGTTCTGTTAACTATATCTCCTATTCTTACATTCTCATCCACTGCTTGCAACACTTGAAATAAGAATATATGTTGTGATCCTTCTTTGAAAGAATGTTTGGCTAACGCGCTATATTCAAGTCCCTTATTAGTACATTATATATGATCCCTAATGCGTTCTCTAAGACGTCTATTTGTTTTATCTATATAGAATTTAAAGCAACATATGCAATGCACACAATATATTACATTTTTTTTGCATTGCAATCAGCTTGAGTTCTTAATTCCCAGAGTTTTCTTGTCTCAGGGTGTCTAAAAAATCTGGACTCATCTATATGTTGGCAGTGGGCACATTTTCCACATTTACGTGTCCCATTCAAATTATTCAGTGGGAAAGATATTGTGTTGGTGTTTCCATTAAATAATAATTGCTTCAGATTCTTTTTATTCTTATATATAAATTTAGGCTGACGCCCCACTATAGCTGCAGTTTCAGGATCTGAAGAAGAATGGGCCAATTTCGTTTAACAATCTGTTGTATGTTAGAAATATTCTGAGTGACTGTAAGGATCAATGGTACCTAATCCAATGTAGATTTCACTTTTCTATTTATGGGTCTATCACTGTAATATGGGTGAGCGCGATCCATCCTCTCATCAATCACTTCTCTATGAGTTCAAGTAATCTTGTCTTTGTCATAACCTCTGTTCTCAAACTCAGTAGCTAATTGTATCATACTTGATGTGAAATCATGCTCTTCACATGATAGCCGAGATACTCTATAAGCTTGACCCTTCATTATTCTTTGAAAGGTGAATCTCGGATGCATGCCATTTCTGTGTAAATATGTTGGACAATAGCATGCTTTCCTGTAAAGTTTAGTGGATAAAAAGTTGCCCATTTTTATTACTGAGACATCTAAAAATTCCATTGACTTAGTTGAATGGTTCATAGTAAATTTCAAGAAAGGGCTAGTACTATTCAGGTAATTATGAAATTCTATTAATGCATTTTCATCACCCTCCCAAATAAGGAGAAGGTCATCAACAAACCGTTGATAAAAAAACTATGTGTGAATTCTACTTATTTAATATGAATTGATGCTCCCATTCTGCCATAACAATATTGGCATAAGTATTTGCACAGCTGGTGCCATGCTACCTGCACTCTTGTTTTTGTATTACTATAGATGATGACAATTGTTTAAAAGAAATTGGTACTATAATCACCATATTTACCAACAGGGGGTATAATATATATACTTTGACACAAGAGTGCTACTAATATTACTGCTTTGAGGTCATATCATTGTCCCTGATACTTTTCAAAGACTTAAATTCTGGGAAATTTTGTTAACAAACAGAATATTTCCCTTACTGCATTTCGTTTGACGTGTTTAGGCAGTGGATGCACTAGGAATGCCATCATCAGCAACTAGATAAGAGATGATTCTGAAGTTTACAAAGTTGTAGATGATTGTTCCAAATTTGTTTACAGGTAAGGATTTAACCTCAAGAATATGCTACAGCAAGTTACATCTGCCTATAACAAGCAAACCACATGGAGCATGTATATTTAGTCAGAGTAAAGTCTGTAAATACACTACAGAAGGCCCTTTGTATTATTGAACCATATGGTTAGAACTGTACCTATTAATTGTCATTATAATTGTAACTCCATTGGAGTGATATACATAATACATTGCATTATGGAGTAGATGTGATTGTTTCTATATTGGTATGACAGAAGTTATCTATGAGGATAAAGAAATAGCTATTAAAGCATGAAACACCAACAATGCCCTTTTTAGACACAGTAGAATGTGTAAGAATAATGTGATTACAGGGGAGGGAACTACAAGATCAAGCTTGAAACCAGAGTAACTAAGTGGCTGATACTTTTAAATGCAGACACATTCCCTGGTATTAATAATATAGTTAATATAATTGCTTTTTGAAGGAGGAAGGGTTGAACAAATAACATATATTAACAATTTTATATAAAGCTCTACTTAGGTATAAGGCAATGTACTATTTTTATGTTTCATGCACATATATTTCCTTGATTTTTATGCCTGTATGCTTTTAATGTAGAATATTGGGATTAGATGTGTTGTGGATGCTATAGGATGAAGTTGTTAACTTAAATTAATTTTGATGGCAAGTGTTTTTTTTTTCTTGTTCTTTTCTTTTTCTTACTAGACAGCAGTCAACATTAGAAATTAACTAGACATTTATATTCTGTGTTTATTTTGTTTTAATGGTGCAACATATTTCCCATCCCTTTACCTTTGCTTACTTCTTAATTGATATCCAATGGTATTTAAATCACTGTTTCTAAACGGTTCTCTCTCTCTCTTGCACCACAGTCAGTCTTATTATCAAATGGGCTTCTAACTAGATCAAAATTCAGACTAGCTAGCATTAATCTATTGAGCTGTTGACAATGTAATTCCTCAGTCCATCTAACAAATTTTCTAATATAATTTTCATAACATCTTATACAGTTTTTAAATTGAGACAATAACCACACTCTACCTTAGTAATGTTATTTCTTGTTTTAAAATAATTTTTCCAGGTAATACAGCTACCTGAATAGTCTCGAGATAAAAGATAATTTAAGGCATATATGTTTGATGAGTTCAAATTTAAAGTAGGCAAATAAGTAACCCAGGCCATGTTATGATAACATACTAATGAATTATGCAATCTATAATTTCAAACAATGACCAGGATCAGTGCGTAAAAATATTAAATCATTTAATTTTAAAACAATAACTCAGTCTCAAATACCTGTAATATACTCACACACTCCCATACTCCAACATGACAACATGTGCAAAACATGCCGAGTACTTCTTTTTACATTCATGTTACCGGAATAGGCATAGGCTTGACTCACAATATCTTGCAGCTGTCAATCTTTATATGCTATGGAGGAGCAAGAAGTTTATCAACAAAACCAATAAAAGCACCAAAACACTCTGGATAACAGTAACCACAGTTTCACGAGTTTGTATAGGCAGCAATATTTAATCTAGTTTTAATGCCACAAATAACTCAACCACGTTTTCATCCTCCTACATACATGACTTCATCAGAAATGAAGTAACAACCTAATTCATTCCTTTTATATTAAAACATTGCCCATTTAATCATTTAAACCCCTTGTTGTCAATTCGCTAATAAATTACCAAGCAACCTTAATTGTCTAAACTTTAAAATACTAACAAACTTGTAGTTTATAGTTATTTAGACATCGATCTTATATATTTTAGTCTGTTCAGCAAAGGACTAAAATTTGTACCCAGTACTGGGAGTAGTATTTCAAATGTCTTAATAGACTTGAAATTATTTTTGAGGAAAAAGAACTTAGAACTCATTTTACAAAATAATGGACCTAATGGACATTTTATTAAGAAAAAGAGTACATACAATCCACCCCTCAACCGCCACTACAAGGTTGAATTAGAGCTCAGACATTGCCTTAGTATCTCTAGCAGAAAATACAACCTGAGTAAGGAGGAAAACGAATTATTGAACTCTTTGTGAAAAAATGCGAACATCGGGGTTATGAAGCCCGACAAGGGGGTAGGGTGGTTATTATGGTTAGTGAAACATACTTAGCAAAAATGTTGGACATGTTGAATAATACAGACAGGTATACTAGGGTGTCCCATAACAAAATCAATGTGGCATACAAAAAAATCAATTTTATGCTTAAAGAAATGGTTAAGGATGATACGATTAGTCTAGAAGTATATCAGTACTTGGTTTTGGATAGACCAAAAGTTCCTTCTATCTTTGGTATACCCAAGGTCCACAAGAACGTGGACAACCCACCTCTGAGACCAATAGTGGCAGCCACAGGATCCAAAACCTATCCGCTAGCTAAGTATTTGGATCTTAGGCTTAAAAAGGTGTGGCCTGAGAAGGTGGGTATCTTTGGGATTTTCTTAGAAGTGTTGGAGGAAATTTATGCCAAGATGATTTAATATTTGTCACATTGGACATTCAGGATTTGTTTAACATTATACCCTACAATGTAGGACTAGAGTGGTTTGAAGAAGCGCTCAGAATTAAGGGCAGCATAGACATTGATACCATTATGGTACTTGTAGAACACATGGATATAGTGCTTAAACATAATTTTTTGAAGGTGAGTTCTTCAAGAAGACTAGTGGGGTAGCCATGGGGACTAGTTGTGCTCCCATGTATGCCAATTTAGTTTTGTTCACATGGGAGGAAAAATACTTATTCCATTCCGAATATTCACAGTACTGGAGTTATTATAGACGCTATTTAGATGACATCTGTATCTTTTGTACTGGACCTGCATCCACATTATATGAATTTATTGAAATTGTGAACAATACTACGGAAGTTTTAAAATGTACGCATGTCATTTCTCATGAGAAAATTCAGTATTTAGATGTGGTAATAGAAAAGGTTTCAAGGGAAAAAATGTTTAAATCAAATGTGTATAGAAAGGAAACATTTTTGAACTCTTATTTGTTTTTCTCTAGTGCCCACCATTTTAGTCAAAAGAGGGGAATTGTAAAAGGACAGTTTATTAGAAGTTGTAGAATGACTTCTTTAGATGAGGACTTTATGGTAGAATGTAACAAATTGAGAAGAATGTTTTTAGAAAGGAAATACCCTTTGGGCCTAGTGGAAGAAACTGAGTACAAAGTGAGAAATGAGAGGCAAGGTAGATTTAGCCTTGTTTTATGGATACCTGAAGTGGTAGAGGTTCATGATGTTAACAATGGGTCTACTGAAACCAATTGGAATAGTAATTTTGTTTTGAATTTCAGCAGTAATGTTCATTATATCAGGGATATTGTTTCCAAGAATTGGGAGAGGTTTGGAAATTATTCGGACTTGGAGCATTTATTTAAGGACCGCCTGAAATTCACATACAGGAAGGGTAAAAACATTAAGGATATGTAAGAAAATCACAAAACAAAACAGGGTAGGCAAAGGAAAAGCACATACAAGTGTGGTTCTTGCACACAATGTCCTTATGTACTTCAGGGAAATAGTGTGAATTTAAATGACAGGAATGAGAATGTTGAGACGAACACGTATTGTAATTGTGATACTATGGGGGTGATATACATTGTTATTTGTAAAAAAATGTGGGTGCTTCTATATAGGCAAGGCAAATAGGAAATTTAAAAGGCGTATATATGTACACCTTAATGACATTAAGAAACAGGACATTAACAATGCCCTTTACAAACACAGTACCCATTGTACTGAAGCAGTCTTTGGTTTTTTTGTTATAGAAAAATTACAAATTGATCTTCAGGGAGGCCCTTGGGAGGCAACTATAGAGTTTAGGGAGCTATATTGCCAACTAAAATTAGAAGCCAACACGCTTCCAGGACTCAATGAACATGTCTCACTGGCCCCAGTCCTAAAAGTTAGGTCTGCCAAACTCTAACTAGATCCCTTTTGTTTAACTAAATAAATATATTTATACAGATATGTTTGTCTTTTTTAAGACATGGTTTAGTTTAATACTGTTTAAATGCATTGTAGTTACATAACCCTCAGATGGCAGTATAAGTTTGCATTTAATAGTATATTGTCTATATGTATGGTATAATATGGTTTAATTTTATTTTTATTTTATTGTACACATAACTATTAGATAGTTAAAAATGTTTTGCACATGAAAGTGTTTTATGGATTGACTACTACTGTACTCCTTTTGAAATTTTAACTTGTTTTTAATACGGACATTTAATATTAAAGTGTTAGCATTTTAAAGTTTAGACAATTAAGGTTGTTTGGTAACTTATTAGCTAATTGACAGCAAGGGGTTTAAATGTTTAAATGGGTAATGATTTAATATAAAAGGAATGAATTAGGTTGTTACTTCATTTCTGATGAAGTCCGGTATGTAGGAGGACGAAAACATGGTTGTGTTATTTGTGGTGTTAAAACTAGATTAAATATTGCTGCCTATACAAACTCGTGAAACTGTAGTTACTGTTATCCAGAGTGCTTTGGTGTTTTTATTGGTTTTGTTGACTTTCAAGGCACTATTTCCTCGTTTGGTTATTTTTAAGTTTATCAACAAGCCACCAATCAGAACTTAAAAAACTATATACTCTAAGTTACCCCAGGCTATCTTTTACCTTAGCCCTACAGTATCAGTGCAAATTAAAATATTACCTCAGACCTTTTACATGGCCTACCAATGACCCTGGGGGCTTTAACACATATTGTGATCTTGTTTTCCAGCTTGGAATAATTAGATGGTATTTTTTCACAGCTACAAGTCTTATATACAAATGAAGAACAAAAGGTTTCTCAAATAGCCACAAGCGACCAGTGACAATAAATAAATAAAGAAATAAAACACACTCATATATATATATATATATATATATATATATATATATATATATATATATATATATACACACACATACACACACACACACACACACACACACACACACACACACACACACACACACACACACACACACGCACACACACACAAATTTACTTTGTGCTACTTGTTACGTTAGTCCTACCAAAACAATACAAATCAAGACATTACCTTAGTTCTTGTATAGAACCTAGAAATTACCCTGGGGGGGGTTAAAATATATCAGTGAAAAAAACACCCAAGTTACCCCAGGATACTCATTACCTTATCTTGCAAAAACAATGAAAATCAGTATTTTACCCTGAGATACTTAAAGTATATCTGTAGACATGCCGTCCAGCTGAGAAAAAAAAATATGTGGTATTCATTCATTCACAGCTACAATCTTTATATGGAGAGGAGGAACAGGAAGCTCCTTAAATAGCCACAACCCACCAATCAAAATAAATAAAAAATGAATAAATAACACACATCCAAAATTACATTGAGCTATTTGTTACGTTAGCCCTACAAAATAATAAAAATTACAATGTCATCTCAGTCCTGTTACAGGACCTATAAATTAGCTTGGGGGTTTTAAAACTATATCAGCAAAGGTGTCTTCCAGCTCAGAAAAATTAGCTGTTGTTCAATCACAGATGCAAGTCCTTATATGCAATGGAAAAACAGGAAGTTTATAGAATGCCAAAAAACACGAGTCAGAATTGAAAAAAGACACCCAAATCTACTCAGGATAACAGCAAAAATCAGGATGGTACCTCAGTCCTGTAACAGAACCTAAAAATTACCCTGCAAGTACTTAAAATACATCAATGAACTTGTCTTTTGGCTCAGAAACATTAGTTCTGCTATAGATACCCTACTTGCATTACCAACTATAACCAAAAATTGCACAACGTCTAGCATTTTATGCCCCCCTAAGTCAAGGAAGAAGTTAAGTAGGTAAAGCATGCAGTAGTTCAGTCAGATGTATGCCAGTTAAATTGTCAGATTAAGTTACCACTTTATACCTAAAATAACTTCCCTGCATCAATGAAAGATATTGCTCATTATACATACTTATACTTTTAAAACTATTAAACGTTTTCTATGCTTTTTGTTTTTGGTGATTATTTTATTTATTTATTTATTTATTTTTATACTATTTTTTAGTGGCTTGTATATCACCAAAGCTGTTTGGAGTGTTTTTGCTGCTTTTTCTCAAGAAGTTCATTCTTACACCAAAGAAGGTGAAGAGACAGTGTCTTCTATACCAGGCAATCCAAGAGAAAGCATTGGTGGAGGCCCCAGTATGAGCCAACTAATTGTGCACAGTATACCCGATTGTTTTGGTGACACCTTGCTTCAAACTAATTCTACATTGGCTGGGCTACAGCAATCCACTGGATTATTAAATAACAAGAGTTATTTTCAGATACCCAGAGTTGACAGTTTGGACTAAAACAGTAAGTAGCCCTGGGGAGATTAAAGGAGATCTTGAGGAAACCCATGAATCCATTTTTTATAAGTAATGGTCAAAAAAGCTGCAGGGATGAAGTAGCTGGTAATAATACCAAAACTGATGGAATTTCCAAAAAAAAAAAATGAAAAGACCCGAGAAAGATCTATTTAAATAAAGTCTCTCTTGTTTTTTAATTAATGTAAATGTGCCGAGAGAGTCCCAAACAGTTCAAGAGTTTATACATTTTCCAATTATCTTATAAGAGACAATCCACTATGCTTTTCATTGTGCTAATACAAAATTTAACTGTGTTTTTTTAATTAAACAGGACTTGAATTGTTAAACATTTTGTAACAGCACAATGAAAAGAAGACTGATGTGTTGCCAGAGAGTATAAGAAGACAGAATAATTTTCTTATAGAGCACTGGGAATTTGCTAGCATTTCTAGTAAATGTGATGCCATATTCACTAGGCCCAAGAGGCATGTTTAAACAATGAGATGGATTCCATAAAGATCGTGGATTTTGGTGCATTATGGGGATATCAGTGCTAAACTTGTGGATAATGTAATATGTAAATGTACCACAATAAACTCAGAATAGCTCAGCATACAAGGGAGTATCACAGTAGCAATAGCACATTAAACAAACCCGAAAGTAATCCGTAAGTAATGAGAAATTGCCAAAGCATATTGAACATTAACAAATTTACTTAAAGATTATCAAAATTCAAACATCCTAATAGTTATATAGAAATATGTACAACAGTATCTGTCCAGTAAGGTTAAGGATAACTTGGGAATATGACTGTCAGTTATGATACACAAAAAAAAAAAAAAAAAAAGAAAAATACATATTTTCAGAAATCTCTAAAGAAAATTTATAGACAACTACGGATATTTCTGTATTTCATTCTCTAACAAAATATACTTGCTTCATGCTGTTTGTAATATATATCATCAGGAATCTTTGCAGTAAGCTCAGAGACAACTATGGATACCTCTGTAAGGCATATACTAAAAAAATATGCTTGCTTGCACAGATGCCAATACAATATGTAAAATTATTTTTAATAAAATAATTAATACAGAGAAGGGCAATCACAGCCACATTGCCACCGCTAACATTTGCTAACAATGATTTGGGACTGATGAAGGGAACACTAGTAACACATAAAACAAAGGAAAGTGGGAGACAGAAAAGAAGATGTGGGGTATTGGGTGAAAAAGAGGGACATTCAAGAGGGATTTTGGAATATTAAAAACTGAGGGAAAGTCAGAGGGGCTTGGGCAATTGTGCTTTGGGGGGGATAGGCCCCATATTTTCTTTAAGAACAGAAGGAAAGGTAAAGATAGGGAAAGTGGAGGAGAAGGACATCACAGCAGGTGTACCCACAGAACAAATGTCACAACACAAGACAGACGAAGTTTGGAAAAAAAACAGTAGAGACAGGTAAGCTACACAGACAGCACACTGCACAACAGGTGCAATGAAAAGTTGTCATACACGGTGGGGATGTAAACCAGCCATGGTGAAATGCATTAAAACAGTATCTATCTATCTATCTATCTATCTATCTATCTATCTATCTATCTATCTATCTATCATCTATCTATCTATCTATCTATCTATCTATCTATCTATCTATCTATCTATCTATCTATCAAGGTGCTATCAAGTTATAACATGTTGGAAACTGTGTGGCAGCCATACCTGGATATGTATGGCTAATGGTAAATGTGTAATGGAGGTTAATAAATAAGGATCCCAGTATAAATTGGATAAATAAACACATATCTAAGAAGCCTGTCAGCAGTGCAGGTGAAGCCAAGCGACATCATAGATGAGCAAATGCAGGTGTAACAATGCAAGATAACTCCAGCAGAGGACAAAACCAAACCTACAATACATGTGAAAGGCAAACAACCAAGCATAGTGTCAAACAAAAGTACTGCAGAAAAGCAGCAAAAAATCTGCTACATACACAAGTAAGAGTACCCAATCAAAACAAATGTGTAATGGAATCCATATATCTTATACACATATGCCATATGAAAGGCGACACACAAATGTTCATGTGTAAGTATGACTGTCAGTGGCCTAGATGGAAAGTACATGAAATCTATGTCATTACACACACACACACACACACACACACACACACACACACACACACACACACACACACACACACACACACACACACACCAATCACATGTAAGAATATATACAAAAATGTAAAACTGCAGCTTAATAAATATAGCAGGTTCTAAATATTGATGTCAACAAAAAATATACTGGTTAACACAAAAGTATAATGTGAACAAGGATATCTTGCAAGCAGTAGTCAGAGACTTGCATGCAGATGTCCCTCATCCTAAAATGGCCGTACATTTGTCACATGTTCACCGTGTCGAACTAATGCATGGCAATGGTCAATAACTGCAACAAAGACAGACTTAAATGCAAAATATGATAGGGAAATATGAAGGTGGATGGGAGGTGGACAACCTGGGCCCACTTCAGGGAAAAGAAGAACAAGGCAATTTGACACTCTACACGTGTACAGCACACAGGGTGCTGTAGAAACCAAACCAAATGATATTTAACCAAATGGAAAATGTATGTATAAAACATACATACACAGTAATGTGCAATCATGTAACATCAATGTGCATAGGTAAGCAAGATAAGAACTGTAAGCGCATATACATATACTGTCATGCAAATGTTGAATAAACAAATACAGGAGTATGTCACCCACCCTGATCATTACCGAGCAGAAGATACTACTGTGAGCATCATCACAGCACATCAGGAGTAAGTCAGTGAATGCTTACATGTTAAAGGTACAATTGTATGTCAGTATAGCTCCAACTATGTGCACATATGTGTACAATCAGTTAATGTATCCAACTATTTGTGGAAGGTGTGAACTTACATGAATAAGTAGTGGAAGTGGAAATTTAAGATACAGCAAACACAACATAATGTACTGTTAAAGAATAAATTATCTGAAAACCGTGTATAGAGATTGTTACATTACTTTTTGATGCAGTCAGTAAAGGAGGACTGCACATAGACATGATATACCTGTATATGATCCCACATGGCATCAGTACTGCCAACCCATGACACAAAGTACACCATGATAGTGGGACATCATGGCAAATGTCAGCCAAAACACATGGAGAATGACATGTTCTTCAGTTGCACATACATGATATGGCAATAGACAATTCTAAGCCATACCACAATGTAAGTGATGGATTATGGACAACATATGTTGTCTGTCATTTGCCCCAGTAAAACACATTTACAGGTTATGTCTTACAGCACTAGCTGCAGGTTAACTGCCACTGTGCAATGACAGCTGAATGCAAGAGGAAAGTGTAATGTGTTAATGTGTCATGCACACATTGAAACAAAAGTAAATGTCATATAACAATAACACATAAACATGATAGCTACATAGTATGCATGCACAAAAGTGCATCTACAGTCCAATCAATTGTTTTACTTGCTGTTTTCTGCCTGGCTATTGCTGATCTCTGTCTGTGTTTGATCTTAGATTGAAGTTATTCATTTAAGGTTTGGTTACTTCTTTTTTTATCTTTTTCTCATATTTTGTTTTAAGTTTTTTGTTTTTTTGGAGTTTTAATAGATATTGGTTAGGGTCAGTTAGAAAAGAATTCTTTGCAGACAGTGAATAAAACCCAGTTAATTTGTGTGAGGTGTTGAGAAATAGTACTCCTAACTGAAATGGAAAAATTTAGAGGCATCTTTATTTAGCTGTAGTCCTTGTTTGACTTGTTCTTGGCCTGGCTATTGCTGATCTGTATCTGCATTTGATATTGGATTGAAGTTATTAATGTAAGATGTGGTTACTTCTATTTTTTATCAGTTTCTTATATTGCATCTTGTTTTAAGTTTTTGTTCTTTTGGAGTTTTAAGAGGTCTTGGCAAGATCAGTTAGAAAAGTGGAAATATTTAAAGGCATCTTTATTTAGATGTAATGCTTGTTTGAATTGCTGTTCTCTGCCTGACTATTTCTGATCTCTGTCTGCGTTTGATTTTTCCCACCTATCCACCCTACTGCTGTTGTACTTTTAAACTTTGTGGCTTTTGAGTGGCCCACGCCTACCATAAATCTGATTTTGGACACTCCTCCTTATCCCATCTCATCAGCTCATTCTACTAAGTACAGAGAGATGAAATGGGGCAAGTCCCCTTAGTCTTCAAACTTGAATTATCTTCTTTTTCCTCCCTTCCCACATATCAAAATAAATTGCACTTTATTCAGCTGTGTTAATTGTATATGTGCTTCTTCCTACTTTTTTACTTTATTTTGCCTTTTTACTGCACATTCTTAAATTGTTCAGTTGCTTTTGATCTGCTACATGTATTACTGCTTGCTAGTAGCCTGATCAAGTTGTAAATGTTATTCTGAGCCTTTTAGTTTTGATTTAAGCACTAGGGCATCAAACTAGTTATCTTACATAAAGAAGGTTTTGTAGTCTACAGTTTTGTGGCAAGAGAGGTAGCTTTCACCCTTCTGATTTGGGAATTGCTGGTTGGAGGCTTATTGTGTCTGTTATTCAAAATGGGTCTTAGTTTTGGTTTAAGTGTTTGGGCTCCGGGTCAGTTATTTTACATTAAGAAGACTTGTGGCCTACATTTTTGTGGGAAGAGAGGATAGCCTACACCCTTCTGAGCTGTGAATTGTTGGTGAAGGCTTACTGTGACTATTATTCTAAGTGTCTTAGTTCTGATTTAAGCACTTGGGCTCCAAACCAGCTATTTTACATTAGGAAGGTATGTGGCCTATACTCCTGTTGCAGGAAAGGATAAGTTGCACGCTTCTGAGCTATTGTGTCTGTTATTCTAAAACTGTCTTCATTCCGGTTTACTGACTTGGTTTCTAAACCAGTTATTTTACATTAAGAAAGTTTGTGGTGTACACTCTTGTGGGAGGGAGAAAGTGGTCTCTGCCCTTCTCACTTGGGAATTGCTGGTGAAGGCTTATTGTGCATTTTATTCTAAGTGCTTTTGTTCTGATTTAAGCACTCTGGCTCCAAACTAGTTATTTTATATTAGGAAGGTTTGTGCTCTGCACTGTTGTGGCATTACTGTCTCGACAGATTATTTATTTTTTTAACTATTCGAGCATCTAGTTTGCTCATAGTGAAGTTGCTCATCAAGTTCCTTGTCTTATTGAATTGTTTAATATTTAAGTTTTCCTCGCTCCTCCCTAGTAGATCAGTAGCCATGTACATACACTTCCAGGCTCTCTGTGTGGCCACTCTGGTTGAGATGGGTGTTCTGTGGAATTGTAGCAATTGCCTCATGTACACTGAGAACCTATTTATTCTTAATAAAACAGACACAGTATGTGAGAGGTGTAAATACACTTTAACACTGGAGGCAAAACTCTCTCATACAACCAAAACTAATCCTGTAGATGTTGTCAATGACACTTGCAACACACCTACTGCACAGGGTAAAGATCCTACACATAAAATTACTTATGCTGAGGCATTTAGAGCTAACCTTCCAAAAACACTAAGACCTGCATAGTACAATCAAAGAAAGGGTCCTCAGCCATCAAGTAAACACTATGTTAAAACACCACCCACAACTACACATAGTAACACTGTATTCAATGCCTCCACTGCTAAGTCCTTAAGGCAAACCAGCACATATTTTTGTTATTTTATAGTGAGGCACACCAATGTTCCCCTCACCAGACTGTGTAAGGAAAGGGCCACTGTTAGCTGTGTTCCCAGGGCTAGGATCTGTCAAGCTACACAGACACTCAGGTCATTGAATCACAGGTATCAGTATGACTCTGTAATAGTCCATGTGGGTGTTAATGACCTGAGATGTACCTCCTTTGACTATATGAAGCAAGGCATGATCTAGTTTGATGTTTATGTGTCTCTGGCAGGTATGAGCTTAGCACTGAGTAGCATGCTACCTTCTCCAAGGATGATTCCATGTTTCCAACAAAAAATTATTGATTTGAACAATTGGCATAGCTTCTGGTGTCAATCCAGGGAGATACAATATTTGATGGTCTGGGAGGACAATATTGACAGACCACGCTGCTTTTCCAGGGATGGTCTGCACTTATCCTCTCTCTCTCTCTCTCTCTCTCTCTCTCTCTAGGCTTTTGGATATTGATAAAGACATTTTCTACACCCATAGTGCCTCTTTTAGGCAATGCAAATCTGATAAATCTACTAGTTTAACTGAACCTTTGAAGGAATATCTGAAGGTGGTGCTATTCAATGCTAAAAGTCTTAACAAGAAACTCCACACCCCACAAGCCTTCATCCCCCTGAACAGTGTAGACATCTGTGTAGTAATGGAGACATGGTTTAAAGTCACTGAGCATACCCCAGCAGTGTAAGGTTATAATGCCTTTCATACCTTTTGACCAGCTACTGCCCAAGAGGAAACTAAAGGTGGAGGAGTCTCTGTCCATATTAAAACCAATTTCACATCCAGACTAGTTAAAGTGTATGATCCACTGGAACTCATACATGTGAAACGCACCATAAACAAGATGTTGTACCATATCTTTGCAACCTATAGGTTCCCTTCCATGTCCTAGGAAACCCATACTACCTATCTCAATGTAGTAGAGTCTCTCATTATTCAGCCTAATGCCATATTCATGGGAGATCTCAACTACTCCTCTACAGATTGGGAATCCTACACCACTTCTAATGCACAAGCCTAAAGATTCCTAAACTATGTTAATACCAGCATCCTGGAACAGTTTGTCCATTCCCCTACCAGGGGTACAGACATCCTTGACCTTGCATTCATAAACATCAGGGGTTAATTTTCCTCACCAAATGTAATATCATTGCTCATCGGATCTGGCCATAAGGCAGTATTACTTGAAATAAAAATTAAATCCAGGGATCCAGTGAAACCAAAGAACCTTTAGGAAATATTCCATGGCTAACAGCTCCCTACTAAGCAACACTTTGGCTAAATTACAAGCACCCCCAAACCCAGTAAACACCTTAGCATATACTGAACTATTTGCAAATTATCTGTACAGCCATATTAATAGCTGTATAGAGTGAGCTGTGCCCATTCTTAATACAAATGAGAAAAAAGCAAAAGACAAGCCACTCTGGTGGAATCACAATATCAATTGGTTATACAACAAAAGAAAAAATAAATCTTGGCCAAGAATAGGAGGAACAAAGCCATTCATGCTAAAAAAACTGACAAATCTAAACAGGCAGTTAAGATGGTTAATTAATACTTCAAATGCTAAATTTGAAGAAAAAATAGTTTTTCAGGCAAAAGATAACCACAGAGCTTTCTACAGCTATGTCCATAGCCTCAGAGGAAATGTACAACAATGTGCAGAACTTATTGTGAATGGCATCACTCACACTGAACCAGAGGCCATTGACAACCTTTTGGCTGACACGTTCAGCTCAAATTTCTCCCCCCACTCCTCCTTGATAGAACAAATGAAATACCACATAACACAATCACTCCAACCATTACAAGGGAATAGGTCATCAATGTACTTTCCAAGGCTAAAAGCACTGCATCAATGGGCCCAGATAATATCTTGGGATGTTTAATAAATAGCATAAAACATGACTTCTCTGGTCCACTTGAATCACTATTCAGCTGGAGTCTTCAGTCAGGTTTTGTGTCCAAGGAATGGAAGATGGCTACAGTCATTCCCCTGCACCAAGTAGGTCCAATCACTGATCTGGATAACTACAGGCCTTTACATCTTATCAGCCTCATATGTAAGATCATGTAAAGAATCATCATGGATATGATAAATGAGGACATAGGTAAGCTCCAAATGCTGGACCCATCACAGTTTAGCTTTCTTAAAGGAAGGTCATGCCTATTAAACCTGGTGGACTTTTTTGAGAGGGTCACCAAAGCATTAATTGAAGGTAAGACTATGCACACAGCTTACCTCGACCTGTCCAAGTTTTTTTATGCAATACCCCACTCAGGCATTACAGATAAGCTCACTTATGTATAAACTCTTTGACACCCACTGAATAGTCAACTGGCTCACTGATAGGACCCAGGTGGTGAAAGTAGGTGAGGCCCCCTCCGCCAAGAGGCCAGCCACTAGTAGAGTCCCCCAGGGCTTGGTACTGGGCCTGTCCCTTTTTGGCATCTATTTCTCTGAAATGGAAGGAAATGCTGAAGGTGTATGGCTAACTAAGTTTGCAGATTATTGCAAGCTGGGGGTTATCATTGATTCCACTGCAGATACTAGCATTCCTCACGAAGGTCTATCTCTGACTAACAAATGGTGCCAAAGCCATGGTCTTAAACTCAGTGCTAAGAAATGCATAATTGCACCCTTTGGGAAGCCAACCATCCTGACTAATTTCCATATTGATAATATGACCCTAAGTGTTGTCCCAGTGGTCAGGGATGTGGGTATACACGTAGACAGTACCATTACTTTCAGGTAACACATGGCCACAATGGTGAGGAAATCCTTTTATCTTGCACAATTTATAAGTAAAGCCATGGCATCTAGATCCAAAGAGGTCATTATCCCACTGTACTCTGCCCTTATCAGACCAATCACAGAGTACAGTGCTTCCTTTGGCATGTACCTGACCAGGCATATGCAGCAACTAGAGCAACCTCAGAGGTTCAAGATGTAACGAACTTGCCTTATACAGAGTTCTTTAAAGCCATTTCCCTCTTCTCAGTCTCCTATATATTGCTGAGGGGTGATCTATGCCTGGCTTACAAGACATCCGCAAATCCCACACTTATGGAGCTCCTACATATTCATAAGTCAAACAGTACCAGAAATACAAGGTCTAGGGACCTGAATTTTGTCTGTGACTTAAACAGAACATAATGCAGAGACAGATGTGTATCCCAGAGACTGCCACTTCTATGGAACAGGCTTCCCATCCATGTGAAACAGAGTTTGTCTGTAATCCAGCTTAGTGCAACCTAGACCAGTGGATGGGGAACAGGAAATTTACACCGGGTCTGGCACCCATGTCCCTTATGGACAGAGGTAGCTTACAAATACCTGGCTCTCAATGTCCTATTTGAATACAAGATATCATTATTCTTTTGGTTAAACTTGGCTAGGCTTAGAAAGGCCCCTGCAATTCATTAGCCTAGTAACAGCCTATGAATCAATAAATCTATATGTTGGTCAGCATGCTGGAAGCAAAGCACAACTGAAACACTCAGACAATACTTACTGACTGGAGGGACCAGGCTGATGTGGCTGAGAATCAAGAGTGACCTCAGAGCTATCTCCCTAAAAGAATCACCCGTAGCCTGTGCCATATCCTTGAAGAATGCTCTGAATCTGTGTCCAGAACACATTGGTCACAACCTCCTGGATCTCCTCTCAATAATCGGCCTTATTCTGGTCCTCCTCCAGGCTGCAGTCATAATAGATCAGGCAAGGGCGAATCCAGCTTCTTCTTCATCATCATCATCATCATCGTTATCACCATCATCATCTGAAGACTCCTGTAGTGGCCTGGCATGTGCTTGTTGTCATCATTGTCTGATAGGAGAATATCCATGACTTCCATGCTCTATCAAGATTAACTGCAAAACACAACAGAAAAGAAAAGCAAGTGTCTATTATACATAACATTCCCATGAATCATAACAGAACTTAATATGAAAATTATAAAAATTTACATAAGGACTGATGCACATCCATTATGGATAGAGGTACCTTAGAAATGCTTGCCCCTCAATGCCCTATTTGCAAACAGGGCATCATTTTTTTGTGTGAAACCATGCATTACAAGCATCAATCAAAGCACTAAGATTTATAAGCAAATCATCCATCTCAGCATATGCAATTCAATTAAATTTAATTCAACTTTATTGTCGTATGTATTAGAAGCCGTATCAAAAAGTACAATTAAATTCTTATTTTGTAAATCCTCCAGCAACATCTAAAAACAATGACAATTTAACAAAAAGAAAATCTGGGAGAACAAGTAGACAATAACATAAATACCAATAACAGTTAATATATTAACTACAAAACAGCACATTTGTGCAATAAAAAGCTGATTCCCTCCAAATGTAACCCGCTCTGAAATACTGGAGAAAAAAGATATACAGGTTTTATTTAACAATCTAAACTTATCTTTCAGCCTAGTTACTCTAACCACCATGCTCTTGTAACACCTCTGAAACAAATATATCAACCCAGCTGTTATTTAGGCTGTGGAGTACAATTCAAAAACTGTGTGCTGAAGCAGTTGTTTAATGTTACATGATAGTTAAAAATTTTTGGATTTCAGTCATAGTTGTATGCAAGTCTATAGTGTGATAATTTCTCTTACCTTACTGATGCATCATGGATATTTATTTATTTATTTATTTATTTATTTATTTATTTAAATTTGTTGACCGGGAGTGTCCGACTGGACATAGGTCCATTTTCAGCGGAGGCCCGGGGAGAAAAGCTCCACAGTTAAAATAAACAGACAGTAGTTACATTGGATTACATAGCGATTAACAATTTAACATAGCAATTACTTACAACATATTTACAGATGAAGAACATATTACATCAGTAGACAACTAGAATCTTTATCTGCGAAGTACATAACAGACATTAACAAATGTAACAATGAGAAGTTCCTGCTGTATAATAAGTACTAGGCTTATGAGCATCTGAGCTTTCTATAATCAAGGTAGTTTGTGGAGTGGAAAGAAAGGTAGTGGTTGGATGGGGTGGATGATATTAGAGTGGGAGTTGCAAGGGCATAGCCAGCATGTTTTTAGGTGCACTTTTATTAAAGTTTTGAAGTGGGTGCATGCTGGCACAGAGGTAATTGTGGGTGGAAGGGAGTTCCATAATTTGGTTATGGTGCAAGAGAATAGTGCTTCACCAGCAGAGTTATTGGCTTTAGTGATCTGCAAGTGATTTTTGTTGCTGGATCTTAGTGGTCTGGTGGTGCGATAGGGTTGGAGTAGATTCTGGAGGGATGGGACATTTAGTGGATGGTTCACTAGTTTGTGAGCGAGTGAGAGTTGATAGCACTGAAGGAGGTGAGGGAGTTCAAGCCAGCCCAGTTCAGCAAGTGAGAGACAGTGGTGACTACGGTAGGATGCCCTTGTGGCAAATTTGGCGATTTTGTTGTAGCAGGTCTCTAGCTTGTTTAGATCGCATTGCCTTAGGTTGGTATATATTGGAGAGGCATAAAGTAGGGTGGAGATAAGGTGGGAATTTGCTATTGAAATCTTTGCTGCTTTGGTGAGAAATTGCTTATTTCTGTATAACGCTCCTAGTTTTTGTGGACTTTTTTTATGGTCATGGATATGTGAATGTCAAATTTTAGTTTATTGTCTATTTCCACTCCTAGCAATTTGGTGTGTTCAGTTGGGTATATAGTGGTGTTGTCTTTTGCTGTAATGTTAAAGTGAGAGTTGTTTTGAGTATGTTTGGTGGGTTGGAAGATGAGTAGTTTAGTTTTGTTTGGGTTGAGTAGTAATTGGGCATCGTATAACCACGTTTCAACAGAGGAAAAGGCTTCCTGTGTGACTTTTTGCAGTTTTGGTAGGGATATTCCTGAATTCTAATAATACAGGCCTGTAAAAAGGATCAGATTAATTTAATTTCATAAAACATGAAAAGTAATCAACATACCTCTCTTCCTCTGGTGCTCTTCAAGTCTATGCATCCGCTCAATGCACAGACTGCAATTCCTGGTGTGATCTTCATCACCTGAAAATATAAAAGAGAAATTATGAATTATATATTCCTCAGATAACAGTGACATAAATTGTTCAGAACAGTTTTAGACTATTCCTGAAAAATGTTAAATAATCACCATACATATCTTTCAGTGTTATATACAGGTTTTAATATTTTTGAACACAAATGGGAGGATTTGAGATTCAAACCTGCAATTACAATGTGCATCCAACTTTAACAACTACCTACCTAGCTAACCCATCTTGACCAAAAGTGCATCATTTGAATGCAGTAAAAAAGCTTGGTATTATGACATCACCTGGATGGTGGATGATCTACTAGTATGGATCCTGGCTTAGGATTTCAAAGCGTGAACATGTGCTGGCCATGTAGGTAAAGAGTTTGAAAACTTCATTCATGTCAATACTGTGCTCAGAAACATTAACAGTAATGGAAATAATTTATTCCTCAGACAGTGGGACAATGTCATGTATCATAGAGCTTATGTGAACAGAATCATAAAAGCTGCTGCACAAATGATACACAATAACATATGTGTGAGGACCATGGTATTGTTTGACAAAGTGCACATCACTAAGTAAATACATACATCGTCTCTATTCTGCATTAAACTGTAAGTCTGCCCATCCCACTCCTTCAAAAGATGAGGATGAGGGTGCTTTTGAATTGAATGTAATATTTAATGGTAGAACAGAATATGATAGCACTTTTACAAAGTATAAAACATTAACAAAAGCATTGGTCAGTCATATAACAGTCTGCAACAAGCTTAACTGGCATTGCTATTAAAAACCTTACAAAAAGTACAATTAACAAATATGTTCATAGGAATTTGATGAATAACTGAGTCATTCACAACCATGCTCAAAATATACAATAATATCGATAAGTGGAATATGCTTCTCTAAAGAAATGCTATGGGTGAATTAAACCAAAATAACAACTTCAGTTATGTTTCCCCTATGTGTATTGGAACCTACAGCCTGCCAAAATGTAGGCATGTTGGCCAATTTTGTTACAAGCTGACGTAACAGCCAGCACACATTCTTGTTAAACAAACAGGTACTGCTTTACTAACCCTGGTGTTAGAAAGCTGATATTATGACAGTGTTATGGATTGCGGGCATATGTGCAGAAATTCAATGACTAAATTAGTTATTTGTTACAATGCACAACATAAACATTAATATCAACTATTGGAACATGCATATTTAAAGAAATGTTGTGGGTGAAGTAAACCAGGATAACAATTACAGATATGTTTCCCCTATGTGGACTGGAACCCTCAGCACACCAGAATATAAGCATGATGGCTGGTTTCCTTACAGGTCAAGGAAACAGGCAGCAGAGGTTTCAATAACAAACAGGCACTGCAGGTGTTTATTCAAATTTCCTAAGGGGAATGAGTGAAAATGGAAACAGCAAACACTTGTTGGAGATTTTATTGTAAAGAAATAGCTACCGACACATAACTGATAGCATATATGCACGCAGCAGAACAAACATTCCTTTTTGGCTTAAATAAGTCAGTGTAAGTGATTTACTTTTGTGTAAGGTCTGTCTACAAGCAGGCTTGCAAAATGAGCCAAATTCCAAGACACCTACTCTCAGCCTGCTCTCAGTACAAGTGGTTACTTTTGAAACTGGTCACGTAGTACCCATATCTATTGTATTATATAGCTTACTTACGTTGTCCTCAATAAAATACCTCTTAATATTCTTATATTTTGTAGCATTTTTTTTCTTTCTATATTAGTGAGTTACACTGTCTGTTTGGAATACTATTTACTATTTTCTATTTCTTGTTTATTGTATTATCCCTTTTAACTGTAAACCCCAGTATTGTGGATGAAATAAGTCTGCAATGGATCGGTCCACTAACCTGGTTAACAATCCTAAAAAAAAAAAGAAAAAGAAAAAAAGAAAATTAAAAAAATTATTATTACAATTATCTCTCAAATCTAAAACATGGAACATTACTAGTCATTGTAGAAGGAGTTCTTCTATGTACTTACTATTAGAGACGAAAGTCAAGCAAGTCCACGGCACAGTCAAGTTGCTTCAAAAAGAAGAGGGTATATACAGATCCACATATATCCCAGGGAACTATAAGGGTAGATAATCATTTTATAAGACACATATGTCTCACCATTTGTAGGTGAGTATTATAACATAATATATTCATTAATCACAGCCCCCCATAATATCCCAGAACAGTACATTGGTACATACTAATTTTATAAGAAACAGATATCTTACTATTTGTGAGTATTATAACATACTATACTCATTAATCTTGTAACCCTAGAAAATATTTAAAAGCGGTAAAAATAATATTATATCAAGTCTTTGAGGTAACTCCAATTTTAAGAAACCCTTCAAATTATGGGATTATATATGAGAAAGGATGTATAAAATGCCATCAGTTTTTTATTATTATTATTTCCATGTAGCTGCGATGGTCCTTAGACGACTTCCAGTCATTACTTGGCCCAAGACTAGCAGATGTTTTATTACAAAGTTTTTGAGAATAAATTAGGCTGAACAAGGATTACAAAATGTCAGGATTGTATTATTCATGAGGAGAAGCATAAAGCACCTGCCTCATTATTTAGTTAAATGTCTTTCATACAGTTAATAAAAAAATATTCAATGTAAGACCCATCTGTTCATTTTACTCCTCAAAGTGCTTTATTTATAGAAATAAGAACATAACAATACAGCTACTAATTTCCACTCAGAGCATGACAATAAATGAATAAAACTATCGAGCAAGTTATGCTCTTAAATTTAAATCTGCATTTCCTCTGCACAAAAGTGGGCCATCTACAGACCCTGGAAACTATAGACCCATATGTAAAGCCATGGAAAGAATTATCATGGAGATGACCAATAGAGATATAGTAAACCTCCAGACACTGGACCCACCCCAGTTTGGTTTTGTAAAGGGCAGATCATGCCTACTCAACCTGGCGGACTTCTTTGAGAAGATCACCAAAGCAATGGATGAGGGCAAAAATCATTCACACTGCCTACCTTGACCTGGCCAAGGCATTTGACACAATACCTGACTCAGGTATTGCTGACAAACTCAAGAGGTTAGGTACAAACCTGTATGCCACCCAGTGGATAGCCAACTGGCTCACAGACAGGACCCAAGAAGTTAGAATTGGGGAGTCCAACTCTACAAAGAGGTCAGTCACAAGTGGAGTCCCTCAGGGCTCAGTCTTTGGACTGCTGCTTTTTGCCATTTACTTCTCAGAAGTCAAGGCCAATGTCAGTACTCTCTGGTTGACTAAATTTCAGATGATTGCAAATTAGGAGCTATCATTGAGTCTCACACTGACACAAAAGTTCTCCAGGAGGGGCTGACATAGACAAACAACTGATGTCAGAGTCATGGACTAAAACTAAATGCCAAGAAATGCATAATAGTATACTTTGGGAAGTTATTCATCCTTGGTAACTATCATATTGACAACACCCCCCTTAGAGTTGACCCAGTAGTCAGGGATTTAGGTTAGATAGTAATCTAGCCTTTGATCGCCACGTGTTTACAGTTGTGAGGAAATCATTCTATGTTGCACAACTTATAAACAACGGTATGGCATCTAAGTCCAAGGAAGTCATTGTTCCACTGTATTTGGCATTCATCAGACGTGTCATTGACTACAATGCCCCCTTTGGTATGTACCTAACCAGGCATATCCAACAACTGGAATGTCCACAGAGGTTCCTCACTAAAAGAATACAGAGCATAAGTAATATGCCCAATACAGACCGCCTCAAGGCCCTATCCCTGTATTCTGCCTTCTACAGGCTTTTAAAGGGAGATCTATGGCTGGCATACAGGGCATTGTCAGATTCCCCTCTGATGGACTTCCTACATATCCACACAACAAACAGTACCAGAATTACCCATTCTAAAGTCTTAAAACTTGGCTGTGATATAAATAGGACCTGCTGGAGAGATAGGCATGTATCCCAGAGACTACCTCATCTATGGAACAGGCTCCCCCATCCATGTGAAGCAGAGTTCCTCCCTAATCCAATTCAAGTGCAACTTGGACAATTGGATGGGAAACATGAAATTCATCCCTGGTTTGGCTCCTATGTCTCTGATGCAAACAGGTAACCTGTAAATGGTTCATCTCCCAGGCCCATGCTTACATTTATCAAGGGTATCAAAATTCATCAGAGATTTGGGATGCATGGCTAGGCTTAGAAAGACCCTTGCGGTTGTTAGCCTAGTAAACAACTATGAACCTATGAACCTATGAACACAGCTACAAACAATCTCACTTATTAAGAATAAACACAGTGGTATATCATTACACTTAACAAAACCTGCTTTCATTATTTAAAACAATACTCTGCATAAACAGTAGTCATAATGTATAGTGATATCATTTTGAATAAGTAGGCAATAATGCACTAGGGGTCACATGTGGCATAGACAATATCATACAACCAGAGGCAGTGCGAGGTATAAGCTTTTGAAGGTGAATGTAAACAGCAATATATGCACCAGGCACTTCTCTTCGGTGTAATTTTTAATCACATATTTTTTGCATTTTATGTACATTAAATTTGAAATAAATTAGTTTAAAGAGGTCTACATATTTATTAATGCATTATGCCATAATAAAATGCCACTATTAAACAGTAATTTATGAAGTGCAAAATTCACTTTACGCAGATTTCAAACATGATCACTGTTGCAATTGTGATAATATCTTATCAAATGTGTATTATGTCATATTTCATACATTTACTTGCCAGTCCTTGTTTTAAAAGCATACATTTATAAAACTGAGGGCTTCTACATTAGTCTGTCAGCTGCCATCCTTTTTCCAGAAATTATTTACCATACTCATCATAGAAGGTCAGTTGATGGATTATCTTACAATGCTGCTATTTTAGTTCAAAGTACAATTTCTATGAAATTTTGTACCTTTGAATTTTGTGCAAGTCAACACTCATGATGAAATTGTGTAGTCATAGGACACACTTTCACAGGATGTGCCCTGATAGAAGGTATTTTTTCTAAGACAAAGAAATTAGTGAATTAAAAAAAAAAACACAATGCTCCGCATGTGAAAGCGCATAGGTTCATAGGTGTTGTGGCCAAAAGTGGCCATGGATCAGCTTAACCCCATCACCCCGTACAGTTGGAGACTAACAATATCCATCATTAAGTAGACTGTCTGTGCATATCCCAGATTAAATTTATGATCACCATGTAGTCATCCAGACTGGTTTTAAAGGTTACTAGGCAAAAACTCTTGCTGACAGGTAAGGGCAGCAGAAGTGAGGTAAGCATTGGGTTAGGTATCTGTCTCACCATATGGTATTGCTGATGTGGTAGCACAGGTTTATAGCTCTTGAATGGATGTTTGCTTTTCTCTTGTTTATATTTGTGTGAAGGAGTTCAAACAATGCTGGGTCATTCACACCAACAGTTTGCTACAGTTTAAGGAAAGAGGTTTTTTTTTTTTTTTTTTTTTTTTTTGCCCAGAGTCCCAGCTGAGGAAGGAGGGGCTGTATTTTATTACAACTTTATTCAAATAAAAGGAAATTCTGGTAAATTGTTCTGGAAACATGAGAACAATCAGTATATTGCTATCAAGTAGTGATTTTTACAATTGGAGTCTACTGATACTAATCACATATGTTGGTGTAACAAAAGAAATAATACATCTGACTTTTCTGGCAGATAAGGGTTGTGCTGAAATAGTGCATTGAAAGCACTCTACTTCATTTACTGTGTTTAGGTACAAATTCATTCTGCATTTATACTTACAAAATAAGTAACAAATGGAAAATATCAGTTATCACTTATATTTAAAAATATATATGTATGTGTGTATATCTACACACACACACACACACACACACACGTATATATATATATATATATATATATATATATATATATATATATATATATATATATATCGATCCACTTTCACTAATCGAAATTACACTTCACTGATTCCTACCTGGCTGACTCCACTACAGCAAAGCAGCTTTAAAGCAAAAGCACAGACTATCAAAATGCTTTCCCTGTGAAACAAACCACTTCGCCACCACTGAAAAAAACCTCAATGAAACAAAACTAAACCCACCCAAGTCAGGGGCATCACCCCCACCCAACTCTGAGATTGCCCTACATTGGAAAAAGGGCAAAGTTCACCCTGGTGGCCAAGTGGTTCATTTCACAACGAAAGGATTGAGGTAGTCCATGCTTTCAGTTTAAAGCTGTTTCCCTAAAGTGGAATCGGCCAGCTAGAAGTCAGTGAAGTGTAATTTCAGTGAGTCAAAGTAGACCCATATATATATATATATATATATATATATATATATATATATATATACTATCAAAATCTTGAATGTCTCTATGTGAACTTTGATTGTTGAAAGTCAGTTTATCAAAGTTTCATAACGGCAATTCGAAAATGTCAAACTTGCAACAGCAAATGCTAGTGTGCATTCGCTGTTGTGAGATCGACATATTGATTGGAGATCGCACTACAATGGGGATCGGGTACTTTGCCCTTTTCCTCATTGTAGTGCAATCTCGGAATTGTAATATATAAGTAACAGGGGGTGTGGGGGCACAGCCCCCCTGCAAAACATGTGTTGAATGTCACTGGATGTTAAGGTAAATTCAAAAAAGGTCAACAATTTGATTTCGAATTGTAGACATTTTTTTGTTTTGTTATTTTGATTGGTTGCTATTGTTAATTTCAATAATACTGAATAAGTAATTAGTCGCAAAAATGTTTTTGAAATGTTGATAGTAAACCTATAAATATATATATATATATATATATATATATATATATATATATATATATATACGGGTCCATTTCTTAATTTCGAAAGCTCACAATCTCGGGATTCATAAAACCAAACACAGAATCTTGAGGTTGTGAAAGCTGGAAATTAAGAAATAAATAAAAAAAAAAACACAACTGCTAAAACCATGTTTTTGCAGGGAGGCCCAACATCCCACACTCCCTGCAACTTAAATATACTAACTCCAAGATCGTGCTACAGTGAAGAGAATGGTAATGTTCCCATTCCGCACTGTATAGCGATGTACACTACCGTTATCTTCACTGTACAGCAATCTTGGAGTTAGTATATTTAGGTTTCAGGGGGTGTGGTAGATGCAAAAACATGGTTTTAGCAGTTGTATTTTTTTTCTTAATTTCGAGATTTCACAACCTCGAGATTCTGGGTTCGATATCATGAATCTCGAGACTGGTTTAATTTTGATAAGTTTGTGTGTGTAAGTATGTTGGTTATGGGTTTAGTGTGTGTAAGTGTGTGTTGTGACTGCTATGTGTGTGTTTGAGGGACTGTAAGATGTGTGTGTGTGAGTTTCATTTGCGTTTCTGTTTGTGAGATCTTGGAGTTAGAATATATAAGTGGAGGGGTGTGGGTCGCACAGCTACATGTAGTTTACATGAATTTGTTTGATTGTGAGAGGGAGTTTTGTGTATGTTTGTGTGTACTGCATGTGTAGCGTAATTGCGGGATTTAGAATTTTGCGGTTGCGTGTTTTCGAATTTGAGAGTTGTGGTTGGATTTTCGGCTTTGTGGTTTCGAAATACTGAAATTCGAGATTTCAGTATTTCGAAATTACAAAGTGAACCCATATATATATATATATATATATATATATATATATATATATATATATATATATATATATATATATATATATATATATGTAGATACAGTAGACAATGTCGACATACTGAAATGTCAAAATTCAGTACTTTGAGGCAGAATAGTGGAAAGTGCAGTTACCTGAAACTACACTATGCCGAATCCGCAAATGTCGAATCCGCTGCTATTGTGGTGTCACGTTTGTGGCATGTGGTGTGGTTTGTGGATTTATCTGGCATTTCAGGTAATTGTTGTGTGTTTGAGGATATTGGGTGGGCATTTTAGTGTGTGAGTGTGTGCGGTGGTGTTTTCTGTGTGTGTGTTTAGTGCCACCTCGGAGTTAGAATATATAAATAGGGGGGTGTGGGGGGTGCAAGGGGCCTTGTCCCCCTACTTATAGGTAGGTTAGTTGTGTTTGAGTGTTGTTATGTTTGTTTAGTTAGGTAGGTGTATGTGTGTGTGATTATGTCCTGGATTGTGTGTGTGTGAATGGTCACGGTTGTGGTATTCGTGATAAAGGGTTTTCGTGTATATGGGTTTTCGGCAGTACCAAAATGAAGAATGTAAGTGCAGGGCTATAGTTCTAATGTTTGGAACCATACCCTCTATAATGAGACATCAAGAAAAGAAAAGAAACATCTTTTACCATGTAGGGGCATTGGATATGTAACTACCATCATTGTCAAGTCTAGCTGCTTTAGCACATGCATCTTTTATTAAGGAATGCATTCACATTTCCTTTCCATGGTGAAGAAAATTCAGTTATGAAATCAATAATTTAAAATTGCTTATATGTGTTTCTGCTTCTGTGCTATGAAGTTATCTTTATTTGAACAATAAACCTGAAGGTCATGCATTAAGAATTTTTTTAATTGTGTTTTTTTTCAATATATTGCATCAGTAAACATAATTTTTTATAAATTTACTGTATAAATAAATCTTACCATATATAGCATTATCAAATCATATTAAGTATTGAGTGATCTGAGGTAATAAGGTCTGTCAAACTGTGCAGGATGGCCATGGATTATTCATTAGAATTATGTAGAATCAACTCTACCTGACTCAGTTTTCTCTTTTCTAATCATTGGGACATTTGATATTTATTAGGGCTGTTCATGATTTCACAAGGACTGCTTGGGTCAGTGTCACTCTTAATAGCTTATTCACAGCAACTCAAGGCCTAGTTACATGGAGTATTTGACTTACACACTCACATATTACTGAGATTCATACAGACACATGCAACCTAGCCTAATTTACATACTGCATACATGAATTACCCTGAATTAATGCAAATAACTTTAAGACTGCCATGTTAATTTATCACTTGAGTTAGACAACAAATGGATTCAGAAACTGCAAACTTAATCAAGTAAGAAAAAATGCTAAAAAAGGAAGTGTTTACTAAGAAAAGTGCTTCTTTTACTGAACTGATGGTCAAATGCAGATGATTCATATAAATGCTAATGTTATAAGTGCCATTTATAAAGGGAAATTCATGATGACATTTATTGATTATGTAAAACATGATATAAGTACATACTTTTAAGAGATTGAAGTCTAATGTGCTGCATTTTCAACAATATATCACTGTGTCAGTATACATTACTGGGTGATTTTTGATTGTCAGTCCTGAATGGAAAATGGCAGTATGAATATAGGAAAGTGGTAGGGGAAAGATGCAAGTCTCCCAAAAGAAACATAAAATCCATGATCAGGAACACCATTGCAGGACGAAGCAAATTATTTTATTAACACGTTCTGGTACCACAGCTTTTTGCCTTCTGCTGGTACATTTTTACAATTCTATATATACCCCCTCTTCCAATTATTTAATTAATCAATTATCAAATAAACACATAAATCAGTACTTTAAGCAAACATTCTCAGACTTTCAAGCTATTGCACTTCCCTATGTAAACCCAATGGCTTTAAATATTTAAACAATTAATGTAAATACATTCTTGAGCAATATTAAATGCATCATTATTGTGTAAATAAATTTCTTATTAATTGCTATCTTAAATATCAAAAATATCTGACCATGTTATAAAATGCTATTACCTCTTTCTTATTACAATTTTAATTACTATACTAAGTATAAATATTAATTCATATGCCAAATTGTGGAATTATTCCACTTTCATAAATAACCCTAACAACTTTATAACAGATTATGTCTGCACTTTTAAACAAATTTAAATAACTTTAAAAGTTATCATTTTGTTATATCATACATGTTATATAATTTTTAAATACATCCAAAAAATGTGACAAAAACTCGTTTCATACATAATATAAAGTGCCAATAACATTTTAACCTCCTTATTTCAAATGGTCAAATTATTTTCCAAATTCATTCCATTAGGATACAAAGTATGGAAATTAATAATCATTCTGCTCTCTAGTCTGTTTAATTGTTTCTTAAAGTTTCCCCTATTATTGATTGGTTATGCTAGAATACTAAAAAATAGACTGCTATCTGAACCCTGATGCTTGGACAAAAAGTGTATGGCTACAGGACTTTCTGACTTCTGCCTTCTGACATCACCTAAATGTTCCAAAATTTGGACCTTGGCCTTCCTGGTAGTTTGACCAACATACCAGGAAATAGGGTGGCAGCCACAATCTATAATATAAATCACCCCATAGCTATTACAATTATAAAACCCATTGGCCCTGTACAATTTCCTATTGATTCTACTCCCATGTAAATTCTTTACCTGATTACATACAAAACAATTTCCACAACTATGAGTACATCCTGTTCTACCCATCATTCCCTGACATGTAGGCTTCAAAAATTTCTTATTCAACAATTTTAAGATTATTATACCTACCATAAGAAAACACAATATATTTGGGAAACAGGGAACCAATAGTATTGCCTTCACTAACAATTTCCCAAGCATGTCTGACTATCCATTCCAAAATAGAGGAGAATTCAGAAAATCTAGTAACAAACAATAATCTCTCTTCTTCTTCATTTTTCCTATACATAATTTCTCCTGCATTATGACTCCACTCCATCCTAGTATGATCCTCCCCATCACACATAATTTTGTTCCTTGTCTTTTGTAATGTTCTGTCATCATAACCTCTGACTCTTTATCATACACCTCATTTAAGCATGTTTCCTTTAAACTAACTTCAGAGGTGTTGATGAAAATCATTTTAAATTCTCTGTATGGCAATGACTCAATTAGGCGAGGGGGTGCATACTAGTGGCATATAGAAAATTGTTAACAGCTGTGGGTTCCCTATATGATTTGTGCTGTATCCTCTTTTTAATATCTACATAGTCAATTATATCCAAAAATGAAATGCTGAGTCTATCCATGCCCCAAGTAAATTTCAATCCATGTGAGTTATTATTCAGAACTCCCATAAATTCCAAAACTTTTGATTCATTACCTTTACAAATAAATAATAAATCATCTATGTATCTTTTGTAGTAAATTATATTATTCACAAAATAACCTTCCAACCTTATAAACTGACTTTCAAAATCCCCCATATAGATGAAAGCATATGATGGGGCAAAATCCGCCCCCATCACTGTTCCCTTCCTTTGTAAAAAAAGCTCATTCTTCCATTTAAAATAATTATGAGTTAGACAAAACTCAAAGAGGGTCAACAGAAATGCTGAATGTTGTCCTTCCCCCAATTTCTTGGCCACAACTTCCATGCTCCATCTCCTGTCAATATGAGAATACAAAGCATTGACATCTACTGTTCCCCAAAAATAATTCTCTTTCCATTCAAAATTTACTAAATCTTGACATATTTCCTGAGTGTTTTTAACATGGGAGGGTATTGCAGTCAAATATTTTTTGAGATTAAAATCTAAAAAAAATGTTAACATTCTCCAAAAAAAGATCCTATTCCCGAGATAATAGGTCGACCTGGGGGTTTAGATAAATCTTTGTGAATCTTTGGAATAGCATACATGAAAGGGTGTCTGGGTGTGCTAACAATCAACTTTTTAACATCTTTATTTTTCAAAAAAACAAGCCTTTCCCCACATTCCAAAATGTCATTTAATTCTGTTGAAAATCTTTGAATGGGATTATATTGTAACTTATCAAAATACCCATCTTCAGACAATATCTTTGTCAAAGGAAAAAAACAACTTCAAAAAGATCAATACATGGCAGGTTCAGGTTAAGGCATTTTAATTCTTTAATTCTTGCAGCAAGGAGACAAAACCGTACTAATACAGAGTTTGTCTAACTAGAATCAGGAAGTGAAGCCATTCTTATACATTTCTTACAAGACATTGCCTACTAAGCTGACGTAACAAATCACAAGTTCTTGCAATATTATTTCATAGCAGCTGTTTGTCCATGATTTTCTGCTGACACTATCAAGTTTATGAAAAACTTACTAAGAAAAACAACGTGGCCTTGGAGACCACTGGTTAGATACAACTTCTCACTATGTGATGTTACCATTCAAGGTACAATGGCTAATTCGAGCACAAAGCAAATACAGATTATAGTTAATTTCTTCAAGCAGTCTTTGTTCAACTGTATCTATCTTTTTCTGCAGCTGTGCATGTTCTCATAACACGAACAGAGCTGATTGTTCAAGTTCAATAACGTTATAGAAAACAGTATTGTTCTATTCATTATTTTCCTGAACTAGTAGATAATCACCTGCTTCTCAGTAAATTTCCAAAAGGCATAAACATGAATTTTGCTGTGCTAGCAAATACTAGGTCAGAGAGCAACTTGCAGTTTCAGAAAGCATCTTGTAGTTTCATACAAAACTAAGCTGTACATAAAATAGAATGAAATGTGTTAACCCTTTTAGCTTCTAATAAGCACTAAACACATACATTAATACATATTTTTCTGACATTTCCCCCCCTGTTAATACTTTTTATTCTATTTTCAAAAGCATAAACAGTTTGCTTCTTCTCCTAACCTCTTCTGTTCAGAATTTGCAGTTAAGAGAGTCATTCAGTTTAAACTTATGAAAGTGTTTCATTTTTCAACAGTTCTTCAAATTCGGTACTTTGATACAAAGTCTCAGAAACTGACATGTCTATAAAATGTTTAATCAATCTTTTCATGCAGGGAATACCACAACAAACACACACTCCTAATAGGAGTAATCCCACACAAATGGCAATCAGGATGTTCATTAGGATGGTACCCCACCCCCCAAACAAATTCTGGAAAAAATCCGTCAGTGGGTTTGGGCCTGGTTTGGTCATGGCCGACACTTGCTGAATTACCTCAAGGTGGTCATCTATCTCATGCTGGTTGTCAGGAATATATGAAGAGCACTCCTCTTTTATTAAAGCGCAAGTACCAGCTTTCGCTTCTAGGGTGAAGTCGAGAGCCATGCGGTTTTGAAGCACCACAGTTCTCATAGCATTCAGTTCATCAGTTACTAATTCGAGAGCAGAAAATGTTGCATTGTTCATTACTTCGAGAAGTTTGGACAGTTTTCTCAGCTCCCAAATCAATTTTACTGCGCCATATGCAGGGGCTATACCTGCCCACGATATAATAGTGTCACTCAAGTCCATGTGTGTCAGTTTATCTTTGTTTTTTATGGAGTTATGGTTTCTCCAGCCTGCTTCGATTCATCCCACTGGATTCTCAGGTTTCTTGATTGGATTTCCAGGTTTCTTGGTGACCTCTCTGACATTTCAAATTCTTCCTTGAGGCAAAACTGCAGTGTGTCGTATGGCCGGAACCAGGTAACCCAAAAAACAACTGCAGGACCAATTCTCAGGTAACCATTTGTATGCTTTTTTCCCACACACAAAATAACAATCCTCTACTTTAATATTAATATACACTTGCCCAGCAGGAAACATTTTTCTATCAGTGATAGATAGTTGCTTAAAAAGAATAGGATTATGTTGCACTTCATTAACTGTTTTGTACATTGATTCAAGAAATGAGTCATAGTTCATATCACAAATAGAACCTGAATTATTAGCTTTGGGATAACATTTGTAAGGAACAGTCACATTACAATTGCTCCAACCCACCTGAACAGTATCATTTTTGTAAAAACACACAATTCCCTTTTGTGTAACAGGCAGGTACAATGCTATTTTGTCTTGTGATTTTACAGTCGTATTATCAAAAATCAAATTTTCCCAGGTCTCATTGACCCCTAGGGGGACAGCAGTCATTAATAATCCCCCGTATGCTGTTGGTATAACTGTACAAACCCAACAATTTGAAACATTAAAAGTCTCAGCATACACATGTTTGATCATTTGGTAAGTGTTAAAGTTTAGATGCCAGTCTATGAGTAATGCATCACGTTTATTCAGTTCAGCTCGTGTGGCTGGAAAAAGGAAAGGCCACAGCAAAAAGATTATTGTTATCAGTATAGTTAACTGAATGATCATGCAATACTTCTGAGGTTGTTCTGCATTCCTATTTGCTCCATATCTGGACATTTTGTTCTTGTTGTGTAACAGTAACACGTTTTTTGTCCAGTTCAAAGTTTTTAACCAGTTTACAGTGTGTCAGATGAATCCAGGACGCTTGCTCTGCGATCTTGACTGCAGTGGGTGTTGACAGTAGCACTTGGTATGGCCCTTCCCACTTCGGTGATGTCCAATTCTTCTTCTTAATGGTCTTCACCCAGACCCATGTGCCTGGGACTACTGCTGCTTCCGATGGTCTGGTTTGTTCTTTATCTGAAACAGAATTTAACTGCAAAAGTTGTTTATTACTTAGAAGTCGTTTCATATATTTTGCGAGTGAACTGTCGGCCTCCTGGTCTGCAGGCATGAGAGGTTTCCACTGAGGTATATAATATGCCCTTCCAAATAATTTCTCAAAAGGAGTTAACCCCTTTGCATTTGGAACAGTTCTCATGCTCAACAGTGTCAGAAGCAGGCAGTACACCCAATTTTTTTGTGTCTCACTAATTAACTTCCTAAGTTTACTTTTCAAAACCCCATTATGCCTCTCTACTAGTCCTGCAGATTGTGGATGATATGCACAATGTTTTTTCAAAGAAATTCCAAAATATCGGCTCAACTGTTGTATAGTTGGATTTACAAAGTGTGTGCCATTGTCACTGTAGATCTTTTCCAGTATGCCAAATCTAGGAATAATTTCCCTAACAAGAATTTTTGCAACAGTAGCTGCATCTGGTTTTTGGTTGGAAAAGCTTCCACCCATTTGGAAAACATATCTATAATGACAAGACAATACTTCTTATTTTCGCATTTGTTTAGTTCTATGAAATCCATACAGATAGTATGGAACGGGTACGGTGGTGCAGGGAAACTCCCTTGCTTAGGCTTCAACGGCCCTTGTGTATGATGCTTATTACAAACATGACATGCCGCACAAAATTTTTTTGTGTAGTTTATAAATCCATATGTTGTGAACACTCAATTCACTAACTGTACCATCCCCCCTGTTGAGACATGGCACTGCCCATGGCTCAACAAAGCTGCATATCTAAACAAATTAGACGGCAAAATCGGTTTTCTTTCTTTGGAGATGTACAGCCCTTTCTCAAGAATTACTCCTCGTTTTATCCATTTCTGTTTTTCTACTTTCGTAGTAAGTCTGCATTGTTTTCAACATTTCTAAATCTAAAATCTCAGAAGGTTGTAATTCCTCACTCAAAAGAAATATTTCTGAAGCTGAAGCTGCCTGCTTTGCAGCTGTATCAGCTCTCACATTACCTTTTGAAATCCTATCCTGTTGCTTGGTATGAGCTACGCATTTACAAATAGATACTTTCTGAGGTAACTGAATAGATTCTAACAAATCTAAAATAAACTGCGCATGATTAATCGGTTTGCCAGTAGATGTTATCATTCCTCTATTCTTCCACTGTTGTGCAAAAACATGTACAGTAGAAAAAGCATGCTGGCTATCAGTAAAAATGTTTACACATTTACCCTTTGCCAAGGTACATGCCCGTGTCAAGGCAATCAATTCTGCTGCTTGTGCAGATAAGTTGTGTGGTAAAGACTTTTCTTCTAAAATCTCAGTATCAGAAACTACTGCATACCCTACTAGGTTCTGCCCTGTAGGACCCCTTCTGCATGAGCCATCCACGTAATATGTCACCTCGGCATCATCTAAGGGAAGATCCATTAGATCTTTTCTAGGCAGTGTCTTTTGCTCAATCTTCTGCAGGCAGCCGTGTGGTGTGCCGTCCGCAGGGGTTGGGAGCAAGGTAGATGGATTCAAAGTTGTACATCGTTCAATTGTCATATGAGGTTGACTCAACAGTATATTCATACAGGAAAGATGTCTAGCAGGAGAAAGATATGCTACTTTTTCTTGCAGTAAAATAATCATGACTGCATGGGACACTCTCAATGTGAGAGGGTGGAACAAGACTACTGAGGCTGAAGCCTGTACTGCCATTGCAGCTGCGACTACTGCTTGTACACAGTGGGGCAGGGATCGAGCCACTGGGTCCAGCTATGATGAATAGTAAGCTATGGGGTGTTGTTTGCCCCCATGTTGCTGTGTTAACACTGATGTCATATAACCTTGCTTACAATCTACAGTTTGGAAAAAGCATTTATGATAGTTTGGTAATCCTAAAACTAATGAGGATGCTATCAATTGTTTTAGCTTGCAGAAAGCTGATTCTGCTTCTCGTGTCCATTGTATTAAATCTTGTGCTGCCATAGGCTTCTTGTATATCAAGTTGGTCAGTGGAGCAGACTCCAAGGCATAGTTTGGAATCCAACTCCGACAGAGATTAGTCGTACCCAGGAAGGACATAATTTCCTTCTTGGTAGTTGGTTTGGGTGCTTGTAAAATTGCTATTTTCCTATCTTCATCTAATGTTCTGCCTTCTTTGGATATTACATATCCCAGGTATTTAACCTGCTTTTTCCAAAGCTGCAACTTGTTCTTGTTTACTTTATGTCCTTGAGTGGCTAAAAAAATGTAATAGTGCTATGGTATCTTCTCTGCATTCTTGCTGGGTGGGGGCTGCCTGCAGGATGTCGTCTACATAAAGTAAAATCTGACTGCCTCTCAGTGGGGTAAATCCTGCCAAGTTGCTTACCATCTCTTGTGAGAATATTGTTGGACTTTCACAATATCCCTGTGGTAGTCACGTGTATGTATACCTTTTCCCCTGAAATGTAAATGCAAACCAATGTTGGCTGTCAGGGTGTATCGGTATCGTAAAAAATGCATTGCTAATATCTACCACAGAAAAATACTTCTGTTGAGGCTTTAAATCATTGAATAGGGTGTGTGGATCTGGCACCGTAGGTGCTCTAGGTATTATTGCATCATTTACAGCTTGTAAATCTTGGACCATACGCCATTCTCCATTTGCTTTCATGACAGGAAATAAGGGTGTGTTACATGGTGAATCAGGAGATTCCACCAGTACTCCTTCCTTAAGTAAAGCTGCTATTATAGGTTTGATTCCTACTTCTGCATCTTTCCTTAAGGGATACTGTCTCTTCTGTGGTCTAAATGCTGATTTTGGCGTGATAGTAACTGGTCCTGCTGTACGAATGAGTCCTACATCTGATTTCCCTGTTGACCAGAGAGTTTCTGGTATGCTCCGTAAGGCATTCTCTTCCTCTTCTAGTAAGAGTGCTAATCAGCTGTCCTTGCTAGACTGCAAGTGTACAGCTGGGTGTGTCTGTGTTATCCAATTTAACTTCTGCTTCTGTACTCCCTGTTCTGACATTTCTAACTCTGTCGGTTTTTCCCAGTTTGTGACTTTTTCTCCTAGGTCTGCCCAATTCACATTTTTGTCCTTAGTCAAACTAACATGTGGTAATCGATTAGATTTATAAAGTGCAGAGAATTCCTGGGGCAATGAACAGCTAACTACACTGTTCCCTTCTGTGTCCCAGTGCAGATTACGTAATACTAATCTGTTTGCATGGTTTTTAAACAGTTCTTGCTCATATTCTTTATCAGGTCCTGGTGTGCTACAATAATACAGAGTACAGTGCAACAAATGCTGTTTATCAGTGTCAAGGGAGGGGGACTTACTGATGGCTACGTTCATCAGCTCTTCGGTTACTGCCCCTGGACCAGTCGTGACCAAGTCCTGGCTGTACCAATAAAATGTTTTGCCTTCCGGTCGCACTACAAAAGTATCCATTTGTCGCTGTGCTGCCATACCCTGCATAGTTGGAACTACTGCTATGCCAAATATCTGCATAAGATCTCTGCCCAAAAGGTTTACTGGGCATTTTACAGAAACAACAATTTTGCTTTTCTGAGTCATCCCTGAAACGGGGTCAGTTATTCCTATGTTATGGGAGAGTGGCTCCCGATACAGCTGTCCATTAGCTGCTTTCACTAATATGTAATCGAGTGATTCTGAATTTTCTGGTAGTTTGGAAGGATGTATCAGGGTCTGCTATGCCCCTGAGTCACACAGAAATTTAACTTCCCTCCCCTCTACCAGAAGTGTAACTTCTGATTTCATATCTACTAAGTAGAGCTCTAGGCTCAATAATGCTAAGTCTAAAATTTCACTTTCTCCACTATCTGCGATTTCCTGCACTTCCTCTATTTCTTCTGTCACATCCTCTACTCCCTCTATCACACTTGCATTTGTCTTTTCTTGGTTATTCCCTTCTAGGGATTCTTGACTATCATATAGTCAGTCCTCACCCTCCTTATCTTCCATGGCTACCTTTCTTGTTTTGCTTGCAATCCCTTGCTAAATGTCCCTTTTTTTCACACTTAAAACATTCACCCCTTTTCTTTCTCTCTTCAAACTCCTCTGATCACTTATCAGATTGTTTGTTTCCCTGGGCATTTTTCTTGCCCTTTTTCCCGGACTGTACTACATAAACTTCTGCTCCATCTTCTACAGAAAATACTTGGGCTTTCTTTTTCTTTTACTGTTAAAATGCCTTTTGGCATGTCTAGCATATTCAAGTAGTGACTGTAGTCTACTTGTACGATGGTCTACCATGTGCTTTGTAATAAAGCTGCTTATAGGCAAAATACTGCCTTTTAAAAATGCATTCTTTAGCTGCTGCTCATATGGGGAATCATGTGTTTGGTCTTCTGGTATCTGCATTCCACAATGGTTATTAAAACACTCTAATAATCTAGTATAATATCTGTCAACAGTTTCACCTTCTTGTTGGATGCATTGATTAATGCAAGTCCAGTCTGCCCTAGGCTTCCATTTCTCAGAGACTCAGTCTGTAAGACCTTTTACTCTGTTATCCAGCTCTGCGTTGCTATGTGGGAGTGGCTTGTGTTCTGCGTCATGGGGATTCCAGTTGCCACTGATCATGTGCCAATCTGGACCTATGATTTGTCTAACTACTTTTTCTACTTCTTCTCCATTTAAATGATAACTTAACCTCATGCCCTGTAAGTCTTCTAAGAATTTTCTAAAATTAACTTTTGGATGGAGAATTCCCTCTGTAGCTTTCCAGATGTCTTCCTGTGTCCATGGTCTATATACCAGGAGAGTTGGGTCCTGCCCTTCCTGTCCTGCCTGAGGATTTTGTACTTCTATGAGCGGACATATCTCTTCTTCACTCATAGCTCGTGAATTTTTGTTCATTTGATATAGCTCAATATCCCCTCTTAAGTTACGTGTTCGAGACCTAGTCTCGAAGGGATCTCTGACAAACGGTCTTGGCTTTGCAGTGACAGCCGGGTATAGCGGAGGTGGACCAGCTTGTCCACTCACTTCATATTCTGGTAAGGGAAGCAGAGGGGGTGGAGGGGCTGATGCTATTACCAAATTATTGTCCTCTTTATCTAGAAACATTGCTTTTGAATTATTACTCTTTTGTTCCCTACGGTTTGCTTCCTCAATCCATCTGTGTGCCTGAGGAATGCCTAATTGATGTTGCTTTTTTACCTGACCTTTTGCGTGGGTTTTAAGCTGTTTGACAAGTTTAATAAGTGAGGATTTTTCTAATTTGCCATCAAATACATATTTATTAACCCATTTTGTATAGTACCTAACATTGTCGGCATGCTGTAATTGCATATATTTTGCATCTTCAGTTAACGGCGGATCTTGGGATCTTTTTGTGCACTTATTTCCCATATTGTTCTAACTGTTAAAATGTTACGTAACCCTTCTTATTTTTACGTGGCACCACAATTTCTCTTTTTCACAGTAGAATAACTGCCTACCTATTCTGTTTCCCTGATCTATGACAAGATTGCAATCTTCCTGTCCCTGACTTGTACACAAACAAATCTCCTGACAGATGATACAAATCAAGTCCCTGATCTAAAACAGAAAAAAAAGGTAAATTCCTCCCTACCTGAGCCTCTGTTATTGATCGTCTGGTTCGAGGAAAAAACGTTAACTCATCCTCCAGTCGCAGATCAGAACAGTGGCTGGCCTCTTTTGAATGACAATTCAGTTGGAGGTCTTTCAGAGCAGAAGAACCAATGTGGTTTCTTCCCCATATGGTTTCATGCCACCTGGCCCATCTGACCTGAGGTGAAGTGAGAGTTTCTGGTACAAAGGACCAATCTGTCAAAGGAAAAAAAACAACTTCAAAAAGATCAATACATGGCAGGTTCAGGTTAAGGCACTTTAATTCTTGCAGCAAGGAGACAAAAACATGCTAATAAAGAGTTTGTCTAACTAGAACCAGGAAGTGAAGCCATTCTTATACATTTATTACAAGACATTGCCTACTAAGCTGATGTAACAAATCACAAGTTCTTACAATATTATTTCATAGCAGCTGTTTGTCCATGATTTTCTGCTGACACTATCAAGTTTATGAAAAACTTCCTAAGAAAAACAACATGGCCTTGGAGACCACTGGTTAGATACAACTTCTCACTATGTGATTTTACCATTCAAGGTACTATGGCTAATTCGAGCACAAAGCAAGTACAGATTATAGTTCATTTCTTCAAGCAGTCTTTGTTCAACTGTATCTATCTTTTTCTGCAGCTGTGCATGTTCTCATAACACGAACAGAGCTGATTGTTCAAGTTCAATAACGTTATAGAAAACAGTATTGTTCTATTCATTATTTTCCTGACCTAGCAGATAATCACCTGCTTCTCAGTAAATTTCCAAAAGGCATAAACATGAATTTTGCTGTGCTAGCAAATACTAGGTCAGAGAGCATCTTGCAGTTTCAGAAAGTATCTTGTAGTTTCATACAAAACTAAGCTGTACATAAAATAGAATGAAATGTGTTAACCCTTTTAGCTTCTAATAAGCACTAAACACATAAATTAATACATATTTTTCTGACAATCTTTAACACCATTTCATAATATTGAGCCATGCTCATCAACACCAATTATCCCCCATTGTCAGATGTTTTATATACGACCCTGTCTAGGTTAGACCTTAATTCCTGCAATGCCTGCTAGTCCCCTTTGTTGAGATTATAGGAACAAAATGTGCTTACAAAATTACCATAACAATTTTCAACTTTTTACATACTAAACTTTCAAACACATTAATAGCATGGCTTGTCCTGGGGGCATGAAATTGCTATCAGAAGTCAGTTTAGGCATATCTAAATGTCCATATCCAGTGAAAAATGGCTCAGACACAGCATTAGTTTCAGCATAATCACTCTCATTCCCATCGCCAAGTCCCACACATTGTTGAAACATTTCATTGTCATAAATGCTTAAATTAAATAAATCATCTTCCTCTGAAGACACATCACTGATACTCATTAAATTTATGATTTCTTCATTGGTGAAAACCACATTATGCTTTGCTTGAAAAAATACTCAAGTTTAATTTGTGACAGAACTTCTTAATATCTAAAATTATATCTGCAAGAGATGGAATTCTAGTTGGGACAAAGTTTGCCCCTCTTAGTAATACCCTTTCAGCATCACCAGTAATGCTAATGTCAGTTAAATTAACAATTTTCAGTGAAGTCTTTTTCCCTTAACCATGAACATCCCCACGTGTTTCAGAAATCAAACAAATATCATTATAGAGCACATTAACATTATCACAATTATTTATATTGTTTAACTTATCTGAAGCAGAAAGATAATTCAATAGTCCATCACAAGCATTATGGTCAGAAACCCACAGTTTTATTTCCATCTGTTTTTTCCATTGTTTTTTCCTCGTACCTTCTTCGGTTTGGCTTACTGTTGAGCCGGCTGCTGCCCCTTTGACATGTTTTTTGAGTGTGAGGAGTCTTCTAAGCAGATTTCCCCAAAGGAAACATTTTTTCTCCCAAAATTTTGTTCACCCAATGAGCCCGACAAATCACGGACATCAGATGCAGTCCGTTTACTCCTCCTGTATTTGTTAATGCATCCCCCACGTGGACAAGTATAAATCAAGTCATTTTCAAAGTTTTTAATGTCTCTAATTAACTTTTTCTTTTTGCACTCAATAATGTTGGTTTCTGCCTTTTGCACACTTGCATTTACTTCATCAAACAGTTTTTTATACCTTTGGGGGGAGATTTCACTTAATAAAGAATCCTGTTTTAAAGTGATCTTCCCCTGCAATTTCTCCAAATTTCATATGTTCCTTTTAATCAGGACCCATAACCAAACAAGTGTGCATTGCAGTGAGACCTGCCTCCATTCAGCCAGGAGATCACTCTCATCATCAGTGAACTCCCCAGCCGGCAACCGGTCCACACGGAGGGCCTTCTGGGTGATGTTTAGTGACACATATCTTTAAAGAAGTTTAAGGTCATAAAAGACCATTACCTCTTTGACCATCAGTCTCTCTAACAACCGGACTTTATCCATCTCCTCATTCTCAAATGTAGAAGCCCAAGGGTCAACCGAAGCCAGGCTACGTTCTCAGTCCCGAACCAAATCAGCAAACAGGGTACTGGCTGTAATTCCTGGAGGTTCAGTGGTCCCCATCTTCCTGGAAAAGTAATAAACTCTATACACTTCAGAACAACTCAAAATCTCCCAAAGTAAACATAAAATAAATGATCAGGAACACCACTGCAGGACAAAGCAAATTATTTTATTAACACTGTCTGGTACTTTGGCTTGTTGCCTTCTGCTGGAACATTTTTACAATATAATTTTTCCCTATATATACCCCCTCTTCCAATTATTTAATTAATCAATTATCAAATAAAACAATACATAAATCAGTACTTTAAGCAAACATTCTCAAACTTTCAAGCTATTGTACTTCCCTATGTAAATCCAGTGGCTTTAAATATTTAAACAATTAATGTAAATACATTCTTGAGCAATATTAAATGCATCATTATTATGTAACTAAATTTCTTATTAATTGCTATCTTAATATAAACAAATATTTTACCATGTTATAAAGTGCTATTACCTCTAACTTCCTTATTACAATTTTAATTACTATACTAAGTATAAATATTAACTCATATGCCAAATTGTGAAATTATTGCACTTTCATAAATAATCCTAACAACTTTATAACAGATTATGTCTGCACTTTTAAACAAATTTAAATAACTTTAAAAGTTATCATTTTGTTATATCATACATCTTATATAATTTTTAAATACATCCAAAAAATGTGACAAAAACTCTTTGCATACATAATATAAAGTGCCAATAATATTTAACCTCCTTATTTTAAATGGTCAAATTATTTTCCAAATTCATTCCATTATGATGCAAATGGAAATTAATAATCATTCTACTCTCTAGTCTGTTTAATTGTTTCTTAAAGTTTCCAATATTATTGGCTGGTCAAACTAGAATACTAAAACATAGACTGCTATCTGAACCCTGATGCTTGGGCAAAAGGTGCATGGCTGCAGGACTTTCTGACTTCTGCCTTCTGACGTCACCTAAATGTTCCAAAATTTGGACTTTGGCCTTCCTAGTAGTTTCACCAACATACAAGGAAATAGGGTGGCAGCCACAACCTATAATATTAATCACCCCATAGCTGTTACAATTATGAAATTTAGTGGCCCGATTAGGTAATTGGGCAAAGAATTTACAGGGGTGTAGAATCAATGGGAAATTGTACAGGGCCAATGAATTTTATAATTGTAACAGCTATGTGATGATTTATATTATATGTTGTTGCTGCCAGCCTATTTCCTGGTATGTTGGTCAAACTACCAGGAAGGCCAAGGTCTGAATTTTGGAACATTTAGGTGATGTCAGAAGGCAGAAGGCAGAAAATCCTGTAGCCTTGCACTTTTTGTCCAAGCATCAGGGTTCAGATAGCAGTCATTTTTTTAGTATTCTAGCATGACCAATCAATAACAGGGGAAACTTTAAGAAACAATTAAACAGACTAGAGAGCAGAATGATTACTAATGTCCATACTTTGTATCCTAATGGAATGAATTTGGAAAACAATTTTACCATTTGAAATAAGGAGGTTAAAATGTTATTGGCACTTTATATTATGTATGAAAATAGTTTTTGTAACATTTTTTGGATGTATTTAAAAATTATATAGGATGTATGATATAACAAAATGATAACTTTTAAAGTTATTTAAATTTGTTTAAAAGTGCAGACATAATCTTTTATAAAGTTGTTAGGATTATTTATGAAAGTGGAATAATTCCACAATTTGGCATATGAATTAATATTTATACTTAGTATAGTAATTAAAATTGTAATAAGGAAGTTAGAGGTAATAGCACTTTATAACATGGTAAAATATTTTTTGATATTAAGATAGAAAGAGCCAAAAGCAAAGAAACATACAAATGAATTCACGGCAGAAACAATGCAACAACAAACAGCATAAAATCACTCACTTTAATGTTCGGCAAAAACAAAGAACAAAAATGTACTCATTTAGCGCTTTCATCTACACCAAGCTGGACTTCATCAGAATACACTAAAACATTAATTGCTCACTTAAATACCCCATTTTGTCACCATAAAATTTAAATCGAACAATAAATTGCTTAATTAAAATCCTACGTGATTTAAAGTAAATATATATGATCATTTATATAGTATTAGAAGAAGGGACCCAAACAATGCACTGTACAGACATTTGGCTAAATATGGTGAAACTCATGTTTTTAAATTTGCTATTCTTGACCAGGTTAGTCCAGGGCCATGAGGTGGCAATTATAAGGCACTTCTTGGCCAGAAAGAGATTAAATGGCAAATATTAACTGATGCAGCTAGTGAGCCCAGACTAAATGAATTTATTACCATCAAACCTATATTAGACTTACGACAATAAAATGAGAATCTATTAAGCATTTTTTTATTACAAATAAGTTATTTTATGGATGTACTAGTGTTGACAGGTAGGAATTTATAACAGTTTATAACACATGTACAATGTTTTTATTATTTCGTGTTAACATATTTTATTATTTCAGTATTAGCTTCACTGTCTAGTTTTTGTATTCAAATTAATGTGGACATATCTGACTCAAATTCAACTGAATACAACATTGAATATGAGTCTATATAATTCTATAACACTTTAGATAATACTGGATGAAATATTGCAGTTCATGTAGTCAAAGGAAGCAATAATGTGACATATTGTATGGCTTTGATAGAAGGACAGAAGTAAGGGATAGCTATACGCTAATGTAGGGCAGCATCACACAAACTAGTATTAAAGTATATATTTACTTTAAATCACGTAGGATTTTAATTAAGCAATTTATTGTTCAATTTAAATTTTATGGCGCCAAAATGGGATATTTAAGTGAGCAATTAATGCTTTAGTGTATTCTGATGAAGTCCACCTTGGTGTGTATGAAAGCGCTAAATGAGTACATTTTTTGTTCTTTATTTTTGCTGAACATTAAAGTGAGTGATTTTATGCTGTTTGTTGTTGCATTGTTCCTGCCGTGAATTCATTATTACACAGTGTATGTTTCTTTGCTTTTGGCTCTTTCTGTGTTGTCCTTATGCTGTTTGTGGATTATTCGTTCATTTTTGATGGATTCATTGGAGGAACTGCCTACAAATTGTTCCCTTGTTGATCGTGATGAATTACGGAGACTTCATTCGGAAGTCTACATCCTGAAAGGGGAGGTTCTTACCCAGTCAGGAATCAGGGGTCAAATCACGCAAGCAACAACAAAGGCGTGCAACAGCATAGAAGGAAGTCAGTCAGATTTGGAATTTCCTAACTGCCAGGGGGTCTGTTTAGACATGCCAGCAGCTCTGGACACCATGGTTTTGAAAGGGAGAGGTGACTCTGTTAACAGGAGTAGACTGACAGAGAAGGAGTTTACATTTGATTTTTTGCTCTACAATTTTGACAAAGATTTCCTATGGACAGGGGCAAGACCCAAATGCCCCATGAGTACAAAAACGTATTCTATGGCAGCTACAAACATTACCATCAAGGATAAAGGTACTGTAAGCTACAGCTCAAGCCCTAGAGGCAATATTTGCAATAAAACAAGCATGGGGCAGGGTGAAAATCAATTGGACAATTTTTTTTGCAAAAAGACATTCAATTTAATTCTCTGGGCCCACAAGCTGGCTCTGAGGGGAACAAGCAAAATGCTATAGAAGGAACATTAAAATACTTGATTTATTTGTTTGGCAAAAACTTAAATGCTATCAAAGGTATAAAACTTGATAATGCATATTTGAACAAGCATATTGCATTGAATATTGTCCCTATGGGACTACGTTTTTTTTAAGGCGCCAATGGGGGTTGTATTGGATGAACAAGCATATTTAGAGTTTAATACACTTTTTAACCAGTTTGGGTTTGACTACATGAAACTGCTTATTGAAAAGAATGATGAGAGATTGTGTAAGTCATTAGATGAAGTGGAGAAACTGAATAATATTATTGTAAATGATTTACTGTTTCCACAATGGGAGAAATGATATATGAAACAATACAGTGTAGCTGATAAAAAGGCACAGGTGATTCACACTAAAACGTGTAAGAAAATAAAGAGAGATGTAGACCAATATAATAACAATGAGGTATACCCCTGGAAGGAGGGAAAGGGTAAAGAAAATAAAGACAAAGTACAATATGAAGTAGATAGAACACAAAGGAATACTTTTGAAGGAGGTGATGGTCCAAATTTTCAGAATGGATGGAAATACCAGCAACACCTGAGATGGCGGAAGGATTGGAAGATATAAAAATACAGACGACATTAGAATCAGGAACATTATGGGGGCATGAAACGGGAGAGAAATTGAGGCAGTGGTAGATCATGACATCAACCCAAGTGAGACACTAGGAATTGTTATTTCAGAAGGTATAGTTAATAGTTTTAACAATTATAAGATTTACAATTATACAAACCTAGTGGTGGAGCAAGACCACTTTTCCCTATTGTCTAAAGGTATGAAATATATTCCCCAAAACTAGATTTAATATAGTGGACTCTATTTTGGAGATTAAGCTATATCTCAGGAAGCTGAACCTAGCCTTTATGTTTCACAATAAACCTCAGCCATTGGTTCAGGGAGGACCGAGGGAAAAAAGTACCTATGTACCACCCACCCACCCTAGATTGGCTGTTTAACAAAGATCAGTTATGAGTGAGATGTACAAATTACAAAATGATATAAGATACAGGAAATTGCAAAGTAATTTATCAGAAAATGAACAAAATCTCTTGGAACAACTAGTAAGCGATCATAGTATAACAGTTATGAAACCTGACAAAGGGGGAGGGGTGGTTATATATGATACCCTAGAATATGTCTCAGAGATGTATAGGATATTGCAAGAATCTGGGAATTACGAAAATGTGTCCATTAATTAAATTAATATAGGATACAAATGGATAGATCTGTTCCTGGAAGAATTTTTATTGGACAATCGTATCACTATTGATACATATAATTATTTGAAGGTGGAATATCCTATCTTGGCAACAATAGTGAGTATACCTAAAGTAAATAAGAAGATAAAAAAAAAATCCCCCTTTTCACCCTATTGTCTCGGGTAGCCATTCGAAAACTTATCCAATAGGTGTAGCTATAGATAAATGGCTAAAACATATTTATGGTAGAATACCACATCTGATTAAGGACTCTTGGGCCGTCTTAGGTAATCTAACATCAAGTATATGGAAAGAGGATCTCATATTCATTACTATAGATGTCATTGATTTATTTTCTGTATACCTAAAGAACAGGAATTGGATAGTTTTTGCAATTGTATGAGGGAGTACTCCAATTTAGAATGGGACAATATATCTAATTATGGAACTTATGGCAGTGGTACTTGATTATAACTACATTTATTTTGAAGGTGAATATTTCCGACAGACCAGAGGGGTGGCCATGGGGGCGGTTTGTGCTCCCATGTTCGCTAACCTGGTTATGTTGGAATGGGAGACCAATCACTTATTCAATAATAGTTATTACAAGTACGTGTGCCATTATTCCATGTTTTTGGATGATATTTTTATCCTATGGGATGGACCACAGAATACTTAAGGAATTTTTGGATTATTTGAATAGTACCAGCACATACTTAACATTTACATATTCTAGTAGTTTTGAAGGTATAGCATATTTGGATACATTCATTTCCAAAACTGCTAGTGGTTTTAAATCCCATATCTATAGAAAAAATACTTTTTTGAATAGTTATTTGGAATACTCTAGCAACCATCCAAGGAAAATGATGAAAAATATTTTTAAAGGACAATGTATTAGAACTGCCCAAATGATGTCTATGTATATGGATATAACTGAAGAAATTAATTTCATAAAGTCCCTATTCATGTCTAGAGGATACCCAGAAGGGATGCTGGACGATGTTAAAAACTATGTTGTTAGAGAATGGGGAATTAAATATCCTCCTTTATTTGGGAAATAATTTGTTAAAAATATGGAAATAGTAGATAGTAAAGAAGTACAGTACAGTAGGGCTTGTGTGTTGGAGTATTCTCCATACGTGAAAAACATAAATCATATATTAAATAGGAATTGGAATATTCTAACAGTAGATAAGGAAATAAGGAAAATTTTAGGAGATACACCGGTGTTTGTTTATAAAATGGGTGGAAATATTAAGAGAAGACTTGAAAGAGGGTATACAATTAAGGAAGAGAATGATCTGAGTAAACATACTAGGCGATGTGGTAGCTGTGCACAGTGCCATGCTATATTGGAAGCAGAATGCATAGTTTTAGAGAATATTAACAAGACTAGAATTAATTTCAAACAAGGGAACTGTAATTCTAAATATATTATATATTTGGCAAAATATATGACCTGTCCCAGCTATTACACAGGAAAAACAGAGAGACAATTGAAGAAAAGAATTTATGATCATTTATATAGTATTAGAAGAAGGGATACAAACAATGCACTGTACAGACATGTGGCTAAATATGGTGAAACCCATGTTTTTTAATTTGCTATTCTTGACCAGGTTAGTCCAGGGCCACGAGGGGGCAATTATAAGGCACTTCTTGGCCAGAAAGAGATTAAATGGCAAATATTAACTAATGTAGCTTGTGAGCCAGGACTAAATGAATTTATTACCATCAAAACTATATTAGACTTACGACAATAAAATGAGAATCTATTAAGCATTTTTTTATTATAAATAAGTTATTTTATGGATGTAGTAGTGATGACAGGTAGGAATGTATAACAGTTTATAACACATGTACAATGTTTTTATTATTTTGTGTTAAAATATTTTATTATTATTTCATTATTAGCTTCACTGTCTAGTTTTTTGTATTTAAATTAATGTGGACATATCTGACTCGAATTCAACTAAATACAACATTGAATATGTCTATATAATTTTATAAAATTTTAGATAATATTGGACAAAATATTGCAGTTCATATAGTCAAAGGAAGCAATAATGTGGATGCTGAACTGATAGCTGCACTTCATTTCAGCTCTCTTACCTCAATACAATTCCTGACAGGAATTTTACAAAATAATATTTAATTTGAAGAAATTTTTATTACTAACTTATTTCTAATAACTCTGAGCATCTATAAGAAAAATTTTATTGTCAGAACTTGAATAATTCCTGTCAAATTAATTACTGGAAAATCAGCACCAATATCAGCTTTACGGCATGAGTCATCTAAGGAATACAGCACAAGACTCTTCTCTCAAAAAAGACCTGCAGTCTCTCATTACAAATATACAGGAACTTACAATAAAAATCGACAAGATGGACAATAAAATAGATACTTTTAAAGAAAAGTGCTCACAACAACTGGAACAGCTTCAAGAAATGTTTACACAGCAGAAAGGACAGATATCACTTATTGAACAGTCATTAAGTGACATTGACACTAGAGTCCAAATAGAAGAACAACAAACTGAACTCTTACTTCAACAGAATACATATTTACTAGAAAAGCTTGATGATATGGAAAACCGAACAAGAAGAAATAATATTAGAATATATGGTCTACCAGAAAAATCTGAAGGGGACAATATGATAAACTTTCTTACCACCTGGATACCAGATGTAACAAAAATACCTGAAGCTCTTTCATATGGTATAGAACGGGTGCATAGATCACTAGCAGCTTCTGGAAATGCTTCTTCTCCGGGTAAGAACAAGCCGAGATCTATAATTGTGAGACTTTTTCTACACAAGATAAAGATCTTATATTAAGAAATGCTTGGGCAAATTCTCCCATCAAATACAATGATTCATTAATAAGATTTGACAATGATTATTCTACAAAGGTGGTTTCAAAAAGAAAAGAATTTCTAGCAATAAAAAACCTTGAAGAAAAGCAACTGAAAGTCCATCTTTTATTTCCAGCAAGACTGAAAGTTTTTCTACCAAATGGAATAAAAATCTTTGAAACAGTAGATTCAGCAATAAAATACCTTACCAACAATAACATCCTAACACATGAAGAATCTATGGACTGGACAATAAGTACACGGAAGAGAAATGCTGAAGTAAATAATTGGAAAACTGTTGAGCAAAAGAAAAAAAAACTAAAGGACAAATAATCTTACATATGTTATATTCTGTAAAAATCTAAATAATAATACTAACAACAAAAGAAAAGTTCTTACTGTCTTCAAGTTACACCAAAACAGGTACTGTTTTCAATTATATTTTAAATGTCAAAATTAGCATAAATGTAAATACATTTATCTCAAATCACATCAATATACTAAGCATAATTTAAACATTACTCTATTTTTCATTATTATCCATCTATTATTTTCATATTCTTAATCAGAGTAATCAATACATAATAATGTTCCCAAATAGTTTATTTATTTATTTTCTCTCTTTGTGTTTTGTTGTTTTATTTTTCTCTTCTTTTATTAAATCTTCATTAACTTATAATACTTTAATCAGTATATGGTTATATTGCTTAATAGGTATAGTAATGGCTGCTATATAACTTATTATCAGTTACATCCCTGATAGTATTACTTTTTAAGTTAAAAGTGTCCCTGTTTGGATAAACGCTAATGCTGGGCAGAAATGTGTTGCTTTTGAAATGAAGTATTTCAGTTAGGATGTATCATAAGACTACTTTAAATAATCTTAAAAGATGTTCTGCCTTTGACCCATATGCACATACTGATATAGTCCAGTGAAAAAATATGTTTTAAGTGATATTTTGAGGCTATAAGTCATGTGTGTTGTGGCTCCAGACATCCGGAGTTGAAAGATGCTTGTGACTAGCTTAGATATCCTGTTGTCTTTTCTTTTGTAGAGAAATAAGGCATAGCATGTTTAAAATGCAAAGTTTGACAGTTGTGAACACTACTCCGTAAACTAGAGTGCTTGTGCACACTACATGAGTTTGTCACCAAATAAGAGGAGGGAAAAGAAAAAAGAAAAAAACACATACCTTTTCCTGCTTGGTTCTTGAGACAATTTAACAGCCACAAACATCACTAGAAACTTGAGTTACTTATTGCTTGTCGCATTTACTTGTGTACGCCATCCTGACTCTTTCTAATTGACGTCTAGTCAGAAACTAAGCTAGGTTCACATTTAAAGATACAGAAACCTAAATTCCTTCTAAGGAAACATAAATAATATAAAAGGTTCATATAAATATACACAGATATTTATTTTTGAAACACTTTCAGTTTATGGCTACTGATGTCTTCTAGCACCTTGATAGATAAGGACATATATCTGCTTGTCTTTCTATCAGTTTAGATTTCCAGACATTTTAGCTATCCCTTACTATGTTTTATACAGCAGAGTTTAAAAGCAGAAATTAATCATCAGCAAATAAAATCACTGCTGTTTTACAAATTCTCTAAAGAAACTAGTAAATGTCAAGCAACTGACAGGTTTGTTTTGGGAGGGGTTGCCATTTCCCACGCTGGTGCTCCTGCAGAATACTACTGATGTCCTGCTGCCAAGGTATGCCCTTGGGTGGGCAGGTGGGATGCAACAAGAAGGTTGGATGTGCATTTGGCAAATCAAACATTTAGATGGCGTTATGATATACTAGATGGAGAAAGTGGAAGCAATGATTGTATAGGCAACTATAATGAGTAACATAACAACAGTGGATTTGACCTGGTGTGTCAATTATACAATGTTTATATCCCATGTGGCTTTGGGCTTTGTCGAAGCATCTGTGTTCTACACACATATTGTGTTGGATCTGATTTGAGTGGAAGGGGAGGCTTAGCCCACACCCTAATTTGTTACTGGGTTGCCATGCATTATGGGCATGCATTGTGGCAGGTACTCAACGGGCTATCCATCCTTAGATGGCTCATGCTGTTCCCGTTTGCTCATCTGAATGGTGACTGCGGCTGTGCTCTTCTTGTTATGTTGCCTGGCTGTGGCTTCACCCTTCTTATAATATTGTCTGGCTTTTTACATTATCAAGAATGACACAATACTAGTGTATGCGGGTATATCATGTTACTGTTAGTGTGGACAAGGATGCTTGACAATGCAACTATGATTCTTGGACCTTTCTGCAGACGGGTGTGTTGTCTGGCAGTTGAGTACCTGGTTGTTCCTGATCAGCGGACCTGTATTTTTGTGTTTCAATGTGACTGCATGAAAGGATGCCAGTATTGGTCTGCAAGTTTGGTGGGCAGTAGATTCGTTGGGGATTGATTTGAGGAGACACTTGTATTATGGCTGGGGCACTTGACATTTGATAAATGTATCCTCTCAATGATGCGTTCTGTCTGGTCATTGGCTGTAAAACAGCTTTTCTGAGAAATATTGTTGTGGTGCCAGTTAATGATTTGGATTAAATGTTTCTATATACAGTCGTGAAGCAATTGCCAGGATAAAATGGTACTCTTGCAGTGCATGGATCATCGTGGCTGTCCTCCGATGTTGGAGGAAAAACAAGCTTCTTGGACACCTTTTGACGTGGTAAAGGTGTTACCCCATGGTTTGAATACGTTTTGTCTCTTTGCTGCAAAATGGGTTGGGAATTTTGGCCTGTAATATTTTCGTACATGGTGGTTTGAATCTTGGCAGCTTCCATTGTTTTGATGTGTTCTCTGGTATACTTTTGTTCAGTCATAGGATTGAATTACTGGTGTTGAGTAGGTCAGGATTGTATCTCCAGCACTTGTTGTCAGCAGATAGACTCACTGGTTGGGTGTCAGTCTAAGCTGTGGGAGTTGATGTGTGATATACATAGATGTTTGCTTTGAGGGTGTGGTCAAGTGCGCTGCAGTTTTACCTCTGTACTGTGTCAGTTTTCATTGTGCAGGGTCCCTCTGAGGGTTGATGGAAGTGTTGGCAACAAGACACTCAATCAGGTAACAACATTATGAGCGGTCTCTTGGATAAGGGAGCTGTCTAAATTGTGATCTTGTTGTCTCCAGCCATGGGAATTGTCATTGAAAAGCTGAAAAATGCAATCAGAGGAACATATTTAATGTCTACTAAAGAAATATTAATATACTTATACATTGTATCGCATTTCAGTTTATGTTAAACATGAAATATGATGTGGTTTCAGAACTATTCATGTTTTTATTCCAATATGACTTTGCAAATATTAATTTAAACACTGATTTCGGACTTGAGTAGTCTAAAACAATTGCACAACAATGGTACTATATTATACAATAATGTCAGTAAATAGTTTTCAACAGATGTATGAAATATACAGCTATAGATTTTAACATGATGTTTATTAATACCCTAAATTATTTTGAAATTATACTACCGTAATCTAAATATTTGTACCTCTTTGAAACCTGCTTAGAAGTAAGTATTATTGAATTACAATAAGATGAGTAAAGAATATATGTATATATTTTAGCTGATTAGATTATCTTAATATATTATTCAATTATCTTTATTTAAAACTAAGAGGATAAGAGAAACTGATCCAAATATTATTTGTGAGGGTAGAAAGTTTGTTTGGTTAGATTCACTAACCAAACAAAGAGGTATATTACCTCATAGCAATGGTTTTTAAGGTTAAGAATTACAAGTTTGGAAGTTCTTTGTTTTTTTTTATTCTATCACTTTGGTGTCACTCAGAAACATGCAAAAATCATACAAGAAAAACTTTTTGAATTCTGTATCCAAGATGGAACTAAGAATAAACAATATTTACATAAACTTACACATAAAACAAACTCAAAACTAGGAAATGAAATGTTTATCCATAAATGTTAATGGTCTAAATAATAGTAATAAAAGGAGAAGCCTATTCAAGTACATAAACTTACATAAACCACAAATAGTCTTTTTACAAGAGACACACTTATTAGATAGAGATATAAACAACTTAAATATTAATAATTACACAGTACTAATAAACTCTCAATACAAAACAAAAAAAAGAGGAGTAGCTATACTACTTTGCAACTCAACTATAACACCTAAAATAATTACTACTCATCAAAATACATCAGGTATGTTTTGTCTAGTTTCAATAGAGTTAAATAAGAGAAACTATATGTGAGTAAATCTATATTGGATCCCAGGACTAGGATTAAAAACAGTTAAACAGCATTTTGAAGAGATAATTCATTTAACTAAGGGTAGCCTGATATTGGCAGGAGACTTCAACTGTATAATGAATGAAAAAGATACAGATTCTAAATCCAAAAGAAGAAAACAACCCATCTCTAAAGCACTATCAAAATTTATAGATACATTGTATTTAAAAGATATAAATGAATTTGCAGAACCAGACTCACTAATCTTCACATTTTATTCTCATAGATATAAAACTAACTCTAGAATTGATAGAATATATGTTGCCAATGACCTAATAACAAAAATTGACAAAGTCAAAATCATAAATTGTCCTTTATCTGATCATAATGCCATAGTCTTTGAGATAGAGCTTACACCATTTTATTCAAATCCCATTACTAGGATACCTTCCTATATCACAAAATTGAGAGATTTCAAAGAATTTTATGAAGAAACAATCAAAACTTTCTAGAAATAAATTACACAGAAGATATTTCAGAAATATATGTCTGGGATTCATTAAAAGCAGTTACATATGGGAAGATATTATCCTGGTACATAAATAAAAGGAAGTTATGGAATAAAGATATGCTAGACTTACAAAACAAAGCAGATAAATTGAAACTGGAAATACAAAAGGGTAATGCTACTCAAGTTCAAGAACTTACACAAATCAATAAGAAGTATACAGAATTGCTACACCATAAGATTATGATTAACTTAGAAAAGATAAAAATAAACTCATACTCTACTAATTCAGAACACCTGAGATACTTAACTAATAGAACAAAAAAAATAATTAAATCTAAGCAAATAAAAGAAATATTTATTCCCAATACCAACAAAAGAGTTACGGAACTAAATGATATTTTAGAAGCATTCAGACTCCAATTTAACATTGATAATTCCATAAATACTCAAGATACACCTACTAAGGATATAAAAAATACTTAGAAAACAATATTCATATTAAATTAACACAAGAACAAATAGACATTATAAACAAACCAATCAATATGACAGAATTAAAATCACAAATTAAAAAGCTCAAGACAAATAAAGCACCTGGCCCAGACAATATGCTACCAGAAATGTATAAATGAATACCCAATCAAGCCATATCTTTATTATTAAAAGTATATGATATAGCCAATAAAGATTTGAATATACCACCCTCTTGGAAATATTCATTGATATCCCCAATTATCAAACCAGATAAAGATGAGAAACAGTGTTCCTCATATAGGCCAATATCATTACTCAATATAGACTACAAGATGTTTATGGCTATATACGCAGATAGGATCAAACACTTTCTTCCTTTCTTAATTCACAAAGATCAAACAGGTTTTATTAAAGGAAGAAATACTTCAGATAATATTAAAAGAATACTAACATTAATAGATTATAGCAAACATAAAGTCCTAAATTTAAATGTAATCTCATTAGATATTAATAAAGCTTTTGATTCGGTTAATTGGAACTTTCTTTCACTAGTTTTAAAAGAATATAACTTTCCTTCTAATTTTAATAATCTTATCCAAATACTATATGAAAAATCTACTGCATATGTTAAACTGGGATCATATAGATCAGGCCCTATAACAATAAAAACGGGGAACTAAACAAGGTTGCCCTTTATCACCATTGTTATTTGCATTACTCATAGAACCCTTTGCAAATCAAATCAGATCAAACAATAACATAAAGGGCATTTGTATTAATAAAATGTTAAACCTTAAAATCCAACTCTTTGCTGATGACATACTATTAACTCTCTCAGATGCAAATGAGTCTTTGAATGCTCTATTTAACTCCATGAATAAATTTCAAAATATTTCAGGCTTAAAATTTAATGAAAACAAAACTAAAATTATGCCCTGTAATTGTAAAAAAAAAATAATATAAACAAAAGATTTTCCAAATATATAGTAACAGAAAGTAAATTATTATATCTGGGAATAAATCTACTCAATGAATTAACAGATTCTCTAATATTTAACTATAATAAAATACTAGACAAAATAGAACAAACAATTGGTTACTGGAATAAATATATCTTTTCAACAGCAGACAGATTATATCTTATTAAAATAATCATATTTCCCAAAATATTATACTTAATACAAAATTTTTCATTGCCACCTCCCAAATATATTATACAAAGATACAATAAACTAATTTTAAATTTTCTATGGTTTCCAAATAAACCCCGTATAGCCTTAAATAAACATTTGCCAGATTGGGAAGATGGTGGAATTAATTTACGGATATTGATTTATATATTACCTCATCTGTTATTAAAAACATAACACTATGGTTAAATAATTCATACACACCTATATGGAAACAAGCCCATGAGCAGATTTACATAGAAATCAATTATAATCACATACAAGACAACTTAACAGTAATACCATCACCCCTTATATGGATGTTAAAAGATTATTTTTAGGAAAAGGAATAATATTAATAAATTGCCATCAAACTATGTAAGTTCTACACTTTCAGTGTTTAGAACATATATAAACAAAATACCAAATATTAATTCTTGGATTTTTCTTATTTTCCCTATAGCTTTTACACCAAATATTCTAGATACATTCCAAATATCTAAAATAAATATACTTAAAGAAGAAACATTACTCTTTTGGTATCAACTTATAGAGAAAGGGAAAATTCTAACAAAGGAACAGATAATTTATAATTATAATATAAATAAAGACAATTGGCTGTTTTTTACAAAATCTAAGGCATTTTCTTATAAATAAAATAGAACAAATGCAACCTTCAGTTAGACATGAAGCTCCAAAACTCATTGAATACCTTATTCTTATCACAAAACAGCCTTATCAGGGTACAGGTTATTTGTCTAATATCTATAAAATTGTTAAAAACAAAAAACTATCATGAAAAATCATACTGGGATTATTATATTTTAATAAACAACCATCCTCCAGTTGAAGAAGAAAAAAGTAATGTTCTAAAATCTTCCAAATTTTCTACATTATCAAAATACTGGCAATTATTCACTTGGAGATATCTACACAGAAGTTTCTATACACCACATAGGTTAGCCAAAATGTATTCTATTGAAGATCAATGTTGGAGATGCCATATCAAGATAAAAGCAGATTGGCAGCATGTTTTATGAATGTATATGTCTCAATATGTACTGGAAATCTATTAATTATTTTTTCAGACTGTTTATAATGATAATTTTCAATTAACAAAGTCTTTAATTTTATTCAACTCTCCTATTCCAAACTGTGTACCAAAAAGACACTAAAATCCTATGGTCACTATTGGCAATTTCACGTAAAATCATAACTATACACTGGAAAAATGAGGCTTCGCCTACGTTCAAGGAATTTGAGACTTTAACAACAACAGTTGCTCACATGGAAATATTAACAGTGAAGAACAGAACTAAAAGATCTACTTCTTACTATTACTCTTGGATGAAAGTACTGGAAATACTTGAAAATATCGAAGAAGATATATCATCTTATGTTTCTAACTCTATATAATATAGAATTTCAATGTTATTTGCATAGACACCAATGTAAATAGTTATATAATGGTTTGAAGTTAGTAATGTTTTAGAATTGTAAATATGTTATTTATCTTTATTTCATGTAATGTTTAAGACATCTTATTTGAAATAATAAAAACAAATATTTAGTGAAAAAAAGGAAGCAATAATGTGACATATTGAATGGCTTTAATAGAAGGACAGAAGTATACAGCATAAGTAAGTGATAGCTATAAGCTAATGTAGGGCAGTATCAGATAAACTAGTATTAAAGTATATATTTACTTTAAATCACGTAGGATTTTAATTAAGCAATTTATTGTTCAATTTAAACTTTATAGTGCAAAAATGGGATATTTAAGTGAGCAATTAATGTTTTTGTGTATTTTGATGAAGTCCACCTTGGTGTTGATGAAAGTGCTAAATGAGTACATTTTTTATCTTTGTTTTTGCCGAACATTACAGTGAGTGATTTTATGCTGTTTGTTATATTCCTGCCGTGAATTCATTACTACACAGCATATGTTTCTTTGCTTTTGGCTCTTTCTGTGTTGTCTTTATGCCGTTTGTGGATTATTCATTGATATTAAGATAGCAATTAATAAGAAATTTAGTTACATAATAATGATGCATTTAATATTGCTCAAGAATGTATTTACATTAATTGTTTAAATATTTAAAGCCATTGGGTTTACATAGGGAAGTGCGATAGCTTGAAAGTCTGAAAATGTTTGCTTAAAGTACTGATTTATGTATTGTTTTATTTGATAATTGATTAATTAAATAATTGGAAGAGGGGGTATATATAGGGACAAAATTGTATTATAAAAATGTTCCAGCAGAAGGCAAGAAGCCGAGATACCAGAATGCGTTAATAAAACAATTTGCTTTGTCCTGCAGTGGTGTTCCTGATCATGGATTTTATCTTTCTTTTGGGAGATTTTGAGTTGGTTTGAAGTGGAAAGATACAAGTCTGTTAGCAATGGCATAAGATAAGATTTTAATGTGAAGTGCTTGCACCAACAATATAAATTTATTGATGATGCTATACAAATTACTACAACACAACTTTTACTTGCTGGATTGGGACTTTTCATGTATATATAAATATGGGTGTTGTGTCACCATTCCTGGTTTTGTACTCAGATCATTAATTTATTTGCGATAAAAGCAGGCACACTTTCAATGCTGTGTTGTTTTACTGATAAGTGGATCAAACGTTTCAGTATATGACCTTGGCATATTCTGTTAGGTAAATGAATGATGCAGCAGCAGGGATTCAGACAGAGAAAGGATAATTTTCGCCATGAGTAGAACTGCATCCTCATGACAGCACTTAAGACATATGGCAAACACCTGTTTGGAAAGGGTCTATATTAGAACATCGAAGTTTCAAAACTTCGAATGTTCTAATATCGACCCATATTCAGCAAAAGCTGAAAATATCAAAGCAACAGAAAACCAAATTTTTTCCTAGGGAAAGAATTTGGTTGTCCATTTTTGTTGCTTTGGTATCTTCAGCACCATGGTGGAAAATTATGGGTCATGTTTAGGTAAGTGTGCGATTGAGTGTGGGTTAGGTTAGTTAGGGTTAGGGTGTGGGTTAGGTATGTGTGCGATTTTGTGGACGTGAGGGTTAGGGCAGGTTAGGTGAGTTAGAGTTAGGGCGCGGGTTAGGTATGTGTGTGATTGTGTGGACATGAGGGTTAGGGCGGGTTACGTGAGTTAGGGTTAGGACGCGGGTCAGGTAAGTGTGCAATTGTGTGGACGTAATGGTTAGGGCAGGGTTGGTGAGTTATGGTTAGAGCACAGGTGAGGTGAGTGTGCGATAGTGATGGACCTTAGGGTTAGGGTTTGGGTTAAAGTAAATGGATAGTTAGTGGTGTGTGTGTATAGTTTAGTGTAGGATTAGGTATAAGATTTTATGTGTATGTGTGTGGATTACTGTTTGTTTGGTGTGCTTATGTTGTGTGTATGTCTTTTGGAAGAGCAAATTTTTCCCTAGGAAAAAATTCGCTGTTCTGTATGTTCTATGTTTTCAGCTTTCCCTGAATAGGGGTCGATATTAGAACATTCGAAGTTTTGAAACTTCTATGTTCTAATATAGACCCTTTGGAAAGAGGGACCCAAACTAGCTGAGAGGCAGAAAAGGCCTGGAACTAAGTGGTTATAGATGTAAATGCTGTTGGTAAAGAAACCACACATTAACACAAGAAAAGGGCAATGATATGGTAGGCCATGCAAAAACAAAGACATGACAGAATGTAGTTACACATAGCACTGCTGGGGAGATTGCTTCAAACATTTATTCCTTTGACATCTGATGAGAAATACCTCATCTCCATTCATGAGGATGATTATGAAACAGATGATGATAGCACTGGATTAATGAGAGGTGGTGTGAACATTGGCTTTTACACACAGCTGCAACATCAGCAGACATTTGTAACAGACATTTCGATTGACAACATTAACATATCTGTATGGAGAACTGAATGCTGAAATAGAACGATTATATGTAACACATGACAATTACTACTGACAGGTGAACTTTCCACTTTTGCACAAACTGGCATTGAATGGAGTGTGCATGGTATGTGTCCTCTACACCTCATTACACAACACATGGTAGTGTATGTGATTATCTGAGAAGTAATGTACTCAATTATTTCTTTACAGCATCAACAGCAGTAACAGTTCCACTATACCAATACATTTAGAGGATATCAGCAGTAGGATGGCTGATAATGATGATGGTAACATAGTTATATTTATGAGGCAGCTTGAGGACAATGTCACACAGTCCCCAAGTTTAATGGCAGGATCTCACAGCCCATAACATGTGAATAACTCTGCAGGAAGTGACACTGGATCACAAAGCTGAGTACATGGTGACATTACAGTACAGGTTGTAGTGAGAGGAAAAACCCATGCACCTATACACTAGTATCTCCAAACACACAGGAACACCTTTTGGATGATAGCCGAAATTTGGAGATAATAGTGTTTACAGTGACACCTTTACAAAGAGATGCTAGGTGCAGGCATTTGTCACAGATACCCCATGAAACACATAAACCATTGACTACCCTGCAGCAAATGTACTGTGACATTGTTAAGGCTTAATGAAGTGACACATAGAATCAGCTAGAAATGGTGAGAGTCCTCCAGGGTGTACTTGAGGATTTCCAGTACTACATGGGAATGGGAATGGGTAGGGATAATGCCATTATCACATTGATCCACTATATGGTGGCATACCAAGGAACCATATCCGCCTTCATTCATACACTAGTGAGGACCTACCAAACTCTAACAAGAGTCGGTTTTGGAAGGGAAAGAGGACAGTATACTGTATAGACATAAGGAGGCATATCACATTGCACTGCAAGTGCTTCTCAAGAAGGTAGGGAAATAGTAAGATTGGAATAAGCACAACAGATTTCATGCATGCCATGTCAAAGTTCATCTACATGTAGTAGAACCTCTCATTTGAGGTCCTCCTGCTGCAGCACTGTGAGATCAGTGTCTGCACAATCACCTGCATCAAGTAGGAAATGACATCACAGTAAGTCACCATCTACCTCACATGACAGCCCTTCCTCTAGATCACATGCAACTTTAGGAGATGCTGTGTATGACACATTTGACTTTGACCTATTGTGACTCAGGCTATACATTTCAGGTACCTACAATATGATTTCAACATAGAGATGTCAAATGTTTAACTTGAAAGGCAATGAGTTATCAATAAATAAATGCTGCGGAATATATGAGTACAGAATGCAATCCAGTATTAAGACACTTTGCAACTGCATGCATTAAATCATTTCAATGTAGGCATTGCTTATAATTAAAGGAAATATCTGGAAAGAAAGCTGTTCATCGTAACATTCAAATTGCATTAATTTATACCATTAATGGTCCCTCCATTATGAACAGTTTCAATTCAGTAATGTCACAGCTGTCAGTTACCTAGAAAATAAACCAAAAACTATACAATATTAAGAGAAAAGCTCTCAAAAAATAAAAAAAATGGATTACATGAGTATCATGCCAATTAAACTAGCACTGTTGCTACTTCACTCTCAGCTCTGCAAAAATGATGATTTATGCCTTTGAGGGCACAACCTGTTATATATGAAACAAGTAAAAAAAATCTGACGTGCAGACAGAACAGTAAATAATTCTGATATGTCATAGATAAAACTGAGGAAGCATTGTGTAACACAAAAAAGCATGTGATGGATTTTCCATTCAAGGGTAAGGTGGGAAGTCATGGTAAATACTGAAATAATACTTCTTATTAAATGTACCATTTTAGGAGATTCAGTATGTGCATATTTAAATACATCACCTCAGCAGAATTTATTGTCCAGAATGATGTCTTACAACATCACTGAACAGGTGTCAGTGAGCACTTGCTCATGACTTTTATAAGCAGTAATAATTCAAATAATTCAAATTCAGTAGGCAGAATTTGCTCCCATCTGACCTTACTCTGAACCCCTCCCTTAAACAGTTCAAAGAAAATCTAACCCAGTATTTTAAAACTCACTGGTTATGTCCCTGCTCTAACCTTGACTAAATCCTCATCTATTTCCATATCTCTGCAATTTCTTATTCATAGCAACTAACCTCTTACATTAAAAGGTTTGAAAAGAGAAACTGTAATATCTTTGTAGATACTCTGTATATAAGCTGTACCTTTAGGTTTGATAAGAGAAACTGTAACATATTTGTATATATTTCTGTATATAAACTGTATTCTTCATAAGCTTGAAATGTGAGACTGTAACTTGTATGTTAATACAATATGTTTGTGCATATACTGTAACTTGCTGGTCTTTATCTGTTTGTAAGTTTGGAGCTTTTCTCCCCAGGCCTCTGCTGAAAATGGACATATAGCCAGTCAGACTATCCTGGTCAACAAATGTAAAACAAATAAATAAATAAAAATAACATAAGTACCTGTCATGAAATAAAAAATATATATATCTAATGATAGGAGTAAATGTCTGATGAGTAGTGACAGTGCATAGCACGGCCCACATATCTCCTTGCATGCATCAGTTAAATTCTGTGGAAACACTAACCTGAATGTCATGGTCCATAGTTCTGGACCAGATGCTGCCTCTTTACCTGTGCTGCCATATACTATGCAGGAGCCTACCACATGGAATCTCCTACTGCAGCGGCAGACTGGTCATCATTACTCATAGTAAGAGTGGAACCGGGAGATGCAATGACAGTATGGGTCACTTTCCCACCAGACTGGCACAGCATCATATTATGCAGAATATAACGCACAGTAAACATCCTCCAACCAGTAGCTGTGACAAACTGAAGGCTCATCCAAGCATCTTAGTCTCCTTTTTAACATGTTGAATACTCCCTTAATGATGAAAAGACTCTGTGACAGGGTTGCATTAAAATTATCTTCTGCAGCTTCTGCAGCTCCAGTTGGGCTTCTCACTCATGTCATAAGTCATTGCACCAGTGAATAGCCAGCATCAACTAAAAAAAAGAGAGAGAGAGAGAGAATATGGGAAAACAAAACAAAGAAAAGTAGTTTAATATTAAATATATTTTACCATGAATAACTCCTTAAATGATTAAAAAAAAAAAATTACACTTACCAACAAGATGACCACTGGGCATTCTATCATGCATAGGAGGTGGTAGAGTGAACTAGTGTGCCAGACAATGGGAATAGAGTGCAGTGCCAGGATGATGAACAGACACATCAGTAGTGCACCCTCATGATTCACATGCTACCTGGCAGCTGATAGAATGGTAACTCTTCCTATCAAGGCACCACTCCCCTGTGGACCAGATGGAGCCCTAATTGTGACATGGGTGCAGTTTATTGCACTGAGCACCTCAGAGAAATATGCCTACCAGAAAAGACACTCCATAGTCCAGGCTCAATCCTGCAGTGACACTAGGAATTAGATGTACTAATCCACACATGCCGAGAGTACATCCAAGAACTGAAGAAGTATGATTGAGGCAGAAGCCTGTGAGATACCCAACATGCCCCCAGTATTTCTCTGTAAGGTCCCTGTGGCAAGTAGAGTGAGTGATGTTCATACCTTAGCATCCTCAGGGATAAGAAGGTTACTCATCATATATATTCTTACAAAGACCTTTATAATATTGATCTCCACTCTAAATCTGACAAGTATCTCCTGATTATCAACATTTTGATGAGTTATTCTCTGTTTATATCTCTGCTTTCCTGATCTGTGAGTTTCACGTGATACAAGCAGTTTTGGCTTAGCCAAGACAAGCATCTCATACTGGAAAATAGCAAGGTCAGCAGCAAGAGAAAACATATCTGTGGATTACAAAGTAGATAGAAAAGGAATGCTTTCATATTTTATAACAAATCTGTGTATGGTGCAGAAATTCATCAAGTGCTGATTATGAATTGCAAATAGATGAGAAAATGATTTATTAGTATACAAGGATTTACATAATTTCTCATTTATATCAATATTTGCTTATTTGCTTAAGTTTATTTGCTGTCATTGTGTGTTAGCAAAAATGGCCTCTGTAAATCATACCTTTACCGTGCAAACTTGCTAACAGCACAGATTGACTTTATGCATCTGCTTAACAACTATGGATATGCACTTAGCTTCATCTTGAAAGCTGCATGTCTCTAAAATAGTCATTTACCGTCCTACTGTTGCTATATACTTTCTAAGCTGCCTTTCCTCATGGTAATAATGCTTCACCTGGAAGCACAAATTATTGGTTGACTCAAGCTTTCAACAATACATGGAATGCATCTGATCAGTTTTGGGCTGCTTCTCACTAAATAACTTTTTCAAGGAAAGACCAATAGAAGACTGAAAGATCGCATTACAGAACATCTTTAAAGTATTACCACGCATAATGTGAACAATGCATTTGCAAAACATGTTGCTAATAGCCCTTTTGAGCATCAGTTTAGTTTTATTGTCATAGAAAAGATCAAAGACAGTGAATGCAAGGGAGATCTTTCTTATTATACAGAAGCTCAAGAAATCAAATGGATTATTAGACTTAGGGTGTATGGCAAAATGGGTCTGAATGGACATTTGCCACTCAAGCCCATTTTAAAAGCCAGACCATTATTTAAATGAAAATGTGTATACATTAATGTTTCAGGATTTACACATTTATATCACATACACCTTTTTACATGAGTAGGCACATATACACATGTTTTATATGGATTATTTATATGTATATGTATATATTTAGCTTTTATTGATGCAGTATGAGACACATTTTTTGGGATGGCATTACCCTTTTAACAAGTGTATTTTATAAAGGCCCTTTTAAGAAGTTAAGCAATTGAATGATGTAATGTGCTTTACTTATTGTTATTGATTCTTGTAGTTTTAAAAGTTTTATATAAGACACACTTAGAAAAAATGTTGCACTAAGGTCTGATGAAGCAGGAGAAAAAATGTTGTATTAAGGTCTGATGAAACAGGAGAAAAAATGTTGTATTAAGGTCTGATGAAGCAGGTATTTTGCTCGCGAAAGCACTCACCTACTTGTTTTTTTATTTTAATAAAGACTGGCTATGTTTCAAACACCGTACTGGATTTTATTCAGCACATTTACATTTGGTTTGCACAGAGTTTGTTAATCCTACTAGGAAGTGCATTGTGCTATTTTATATTGTAAACATCTAGTGACTTAAACTTGTATAACAGTTTCTAGAATTCCTATAATTATGAATCATGTAAGCCAAACATTTACTGACCTCTATGGGCCATGTAGCATTATTTCTGTTCACCTCTTATTTAAGACAAACTATTCACACATGAGCTACATAGATGTCACTTATGCATGGAAGTGTAGATGTCACTCATTCATAGACATGTAGATGTCACTCATAAATGGAAGTGTAGATGTCACTCATATATGGAAGTGTAGAAGTCACTTATGCATGGAAGTGTAGATGTCACTCATACATGGAAATATAGATGTCACTCATCCATGAAGTGTAGATGTCAATCATACATGGAAATGTAGATGTCACTCATAAATGGAAGTGTGGATGTCACTCATACATGCCAGTGCACATGTCATGCATACATGGAAATGTAGATGTCACTCGTAGATGTAAGTGCAGATGTCACTCATACGTAGAAATGTAGATGTCAGTCATGGATAGCAGTGTAGATGTCACTCATACATGGAAATGTATAAATCAGTGATACATGGAGTTATAGCTGTCGCTCATACATGGAAATGTAGATGTCATTGATACATGGAAGTATAGATGTCACTAATACATGGAAATGGAAATGTCACTGAAAGGTAGACGTGTAAGTGTCACTCATGCATGGCAGTGTAGATGTCACTCATTCGTGGATATTGTCACGAAAGGAGATAAGGTCAGTCCAGCTAGCTGGAACTTTGTAAATAATTATATGTCATTTGTGAATATCAACATGATTTGTATATAGAAGTGTGACAAAGAGGGATACTACCAGCACAGCTGTCTGGAAGTGTGTAAATGGTTATGTGTCATTTGTGAATGTCAACATGTAAGATGCTTGTGTTACAAATGAATTAGAACTGTATGTCATGTATATATCAAACTAGGTCTGTACAGATGTGTGTTGAAAAGATATTTTATAGAGTACTGAGCTTAAAATGGATCCACAGTGTGCCCTGCTGGAAGAGAACAGAAATGTACATACATTATTGTAACTGTTTAAATGTATATATTTTAACAGTGGAAACTGGAACATAGGGGGTTACCTTTATTCCAACAAAACTTCAGAAAAATAGCTGAAATTAAATTACTTTATGACAGCATGAGACAGGATGTCTATACTAGGGAGCCCTCTGTGTTGTCTTGAAGGAGAAATAATAGGCATGAGATGTGGAAGTGTTTCATTGTTTTATGACTTCCAAAAGCTACACAGATCTGAGGAAAAGCCCTTGTCTATGTATTTTTGCAGGTGGATGCTAAATACTACTAGTTTTCAGCAGAGGGGGTTTTACCTGGGATAGAGTCAGAAGACAAGAAATTATGTCATTCTGCAAGCTATCCCAGCAGGAATATTTCGGATATTAATTTAACAACTCTCTGAGAGAGACTAAACAGTTTGTAATCTGTCTTTGACATGACAACATCAGCTAGAGGATACATTCACAACACATTTGCCTTTTTCTGATGAAGTAAGCTACAAGAGAACAGTATAATTATCTTAGATATAGTCAGGAATATAGCAAAGCTTAGTGTAAATGTTTTTCTTTATTTATTTGAGACTGTCCTGTAATGCTGTTTTAAATATTTCCTGTGATTTTGACCTCTGATGTCACTGTAAACATATTATGTTCTTGTTCTTTTAATATTTATTATTAAGTATATATTTAAACATTTCATTGTGGCTGATCTGTCTAGAGATATTTAAGTCCTGAGAGTATCTGCATATTTATTTGGTGACACTGTGTGAGCCACTCCTAATAGCCTTGCACTTGGTCAAACCACCATTTGTCTTTATAGTAACATTACACAGTAAGATTGGACACCCTTTATTAATGGTCTTAAAGTAGCTGTAAGGGGTTCTGGTGGCAGTGAACTACAAAAGGGAGCATAGCTAGTAAGCCTGTGCCAGCCTTTCCCATGTGTGTGTGTGTGTGTGTGTGTGTGTGTGACAAATCTCCAAGAGTAGTGTGTCAGCTACTTGGGCAGAGACATGAAGCACTGGATGGACAGAGAGAGTGTTGGAGGACTTGGCTTGAAATCCTGGCTAAGGACTCAACTCTATAGCTGTGCCAGTGTGGTGTCTTACTGGGGATCTGGAGAAGGAGGCAGAAACCAGCCCCATACTGACTGTGGTCTCTGTGTGCTCAAGGGAAATTGCACTTGATGCAGAGAGCTGTATCTGGGAATACTGTGTGTGTACTTGTCATCCTCCCGGAGTACATCCCACACTGTTGCCACTAGTGAGCTTTGAGGCTCATTGATTACTGGCCCAGTGGTGAGGCATCGCAGATGTATAGGTGTCACTCATGCTTGGCAGTGTAGATGCCACTGATACATGGAAGTGTAGATGCCACTCATGCATGGAAGTGTAGGTGTCATTCATGCATGGCAGTATAAATGTCACTGATAGGTGGAAGTGTAGGTGTCACTCATGCATGGCAGTGGGGAATGAATTTGTATAAGCTACAGTGTCATTACTGAAGAGCAAAAGGAAGTGAACACACCTCCAGTTGAAAATCATTAATAAAAGTGATATGGCATGAAGAGGCAAAGAAACCCATCCCTGAACATTGTAGCTAATGAATTTGTGTTATAAAATCTGCAGCATTTATTTTATTGCTCATTTCATGCCCTCTAACTTCCTGTACAACCAAACATCAACATCCCTTAAAAAGCTCAGCATATTCCAAAGCATTAAGGAAAATTTAGTAGTCAACATAGGTGTGCAGTCTTTAACAGTCTATTAGTGTCAGTTTTTGATCTGCAGACATTTAAGTCAGGTATCAGGTATCTGATTGACATAGTCTCTTACAACATTATGCTGTAAGAAGACTTCATAATTTCTGAAGTGATAGGTAATTTTTGAGACAACAACTTTTTCAAGAAATTAGGTTGTGGTAGACAGATGGTGCATGCATGAATGGGTGTGCCTTCTTTGAAGGTTGGGCATTGGGCTGGCAACTTGGCACCGTAAAAAATCCACTGCCAATCATTATCAGACCAGCGTTCTGCTGTGGCGACCCCTAACTAGGAAAAGCCGAAAGACATTAGTAGGTTGTGGTAGACATAAACCTCAAGTACCAGAATTTTTTGGGTCTATATTATATTATCGCACGCTTACAAAAGTGAATGATAAATAATCGACCCCATGTAAGCGAAAGCTTACAACATCGAAAACTCAAAACAGCAATTTTTTTACAAGGGAAAAAATTGCTGTTCCAAAATAAAAAAAAAAAAAAAAATTTTAAAACATTACATAATGTGGGGGGCTTCACCCCCACCCCCCAACATGGGGGGGTTGTGCACACCAACACTTAAATATACCAACTCCAAGATCACACAATAGTGCCAAAAATGGCAATGTAATGAAAGCGGCCAAGCAAATTCTTTCCCAGGGATAGAATTTGCTGAAAAGCCTCTTCGCTATTTTGCCTTTTTGCTCTTTTCAGTTCGATCAAGACACATTCGACAAACTGCGTCTGTGATCTGGTAATAGGAACTCAAATTTTTCGCCATACTATTGCTTCCAGGTTTAGGGACAAGATCCAATTTACAATTTATCTTCTTTTTCAGCTAAGTATGGTTTCAGTTTAGATAGACAGAGTAGCTGAGAAGATGAACTGAAAAGGTAAACTGAAGAGGAGAAAAAAAGCTATCATGAAGCAAAGACCTACTTGCTTCATGCAGGCTTTTGTATAGCTTATTTCCAAGTAATGTAGTGACTATAGAAAGGTGAAAGAGAGAAGCATACCTGTTGTGTAGGCTACTGTTAATGCCTGGAGAAGTTTACAGAGCAGGGTTCCATTACAAGGATGTCATGTAAGATCTTAGAATGAGGTGGTGGACAGCTTCAGAACGTGGGCTGAAGAAAATCAGCTAGGGAGGACAAAATCACCAAAAAGTCCATTGCATGTCTAGATGCATACAGTTTCATTTACCTCTGCTCTTTCTTTCCACAATTTCTATGGTTTTATTCTACACATTTTGGAAAAACAACTGCATTCTTTTTTTTTCACAAATTCCTCATCTCCCCTGAAACCTTCTTTGAACTTCATCTTGAATTTCAACTCGGGCGTTTCATCCCACCAGTTAAGCATGTCTCATTAATGAGGCAAGTGCCATAAGTCAAACTGTACACTAGTAATGGTGATTTTTCACAAAAGAGACCTCTATTAACAAAAAAAAAAAAAAAATAGCATATCTACTTTCTGTGGTTGATGTCTTCTGGTGTGGCAGGCTCATTTTTCCTGAATAAATACATAAAGGAGATTAGTTTATTAGGCATTCAGAATAAGTTCTTGGTTATTTTATAATATATTGGAGATGGCCACGGGTAATGGGACAGAACTGCTGTTAATCTCATTTTATGAGACCTTCTTCTTCAAAGTTAGTCTAATAGAATATGATTATAATGAACTATGAACTATGGTTCCAAACCTGTGTTTTTTTAATCCATATGCAAATATCAGATTCATTTCAGCCCCTTCCACACTGAAACCTCCGTTACATTCTATGGAAAACTAAATATGAGGTTCTTGACTACTTCTCCTAGCTTCCAACGTAGCAGATAGTGATTATTTTTCATTTTTGACTAAAATTATGCAAAACTCACCCACTAGTAAAATTATATGCTAGGAACATTCAAAAGCAAACTAAAACATGTGCTATCTGCATAAAAATAATCATGCTTTCATGAGAACGTTCTGTGAACCTATGAACCTAAAGGTGAACCTTAGAAACTCATGCCAAAGTCAGTCAGTACTATGTATTATCAATATTATGTATCTAACCTAGTACCTGTTGAAATTTAGTCCTCACTGTGCATAATGTAAAAATGTAAATTCCTTTCAATACGTATGCAAAATTGTAAATTTTGTAAAACTCCATCAGTATGCGTACTATTGGTGTGTGTGACAATTGCTATATTCTGTATTTTCATTATTAATTTAGGACAATTCAATTATTTTTCTTGCCTTGCATACTTCTCTGTGCCTATGGCCCAGATCACATCTGAAAAGAGTCTATCAACTAGTCCACTTACATGAGTAGTGCTGTACTATGTATGTACATTATTAGTTTAGTGCAAGCCAATTGTTTTTCTTACTTTGCATACTACATTGTGATTATGGCCCTGGTCATGGCTGAAAAGGAGATAAAAACAAAGTAACCACCTCAATCAAAGATTGTTTGCCAAAAAATCCAAACATAAATTAAAAACAGAAGAATGACCAGCACAGCTGAACTAAAATGGATAATTGATTACACACGGTGAGCGCTTTCGTGCATAAACACTTCTTTAGACCAAATAACCATAAAAACCACACTCTTAAATACAGCTCTGTAATTAAAACATTAAATTAAAACAAATGACATCAGTAAAATAATCAATTACCATGCCAACAAATTAATACCTCATCTTTTGTGCTTTCAACTGAGACCTAAGCGATGTATTTTAATTCAGGCCAAAACCTTTATCAGCCTGCTAGGTGATAATCCATTTTAACCATACATCCACCTCTAATATTCTTAAACATCAATTGAAGTATCTTAAATAAAAAAAAAAAAAAAACATGATCTGCATTGGATTTAATGTGTTTGTTCAGTACATTTGTGTTAGCATCTCTTCTTATTTCAGCTATATGTTCCAAGACCCTTTCATTTAAACTCCAGTTAGTCATCCCCACATAAAAACAGGGACATTTCTTATAAGCTGCATACACAAAATGCCTACTCTTACAATATGCATAAAACTTAAATTCATATTTGATGTTAATAGTAGGATGTACAAAATAGGGGGCATCAGATATAGAACTATAGGCTTTATAGCTATGGCAAGGATGTGTACCAGTTCTTACTGATAGGGTCTGTGGCTTACTCTTAATATTATTCCTATAGCAAAACATTTGCTTTAAGTTTTTAGCATTTTTAAAATAAAATTTGGCTGAAATGGGTCTGCCTTCCAGTCCACTTACCCAGTTATCAAGTCGGTAAATAAATACATAAGTAAATAAATAAATACTACAAACTCATACAAATGAACAAATGCTGCCTCCCTATAATCACCATCATTACAACAGATACACAGGTTGTCATCTGAGCTGACAGTACTTTGCATATTTTTTTTACTCTTTGCTCCCACTGTTTGTCAGTCATCAGCAGAATAATTGGGAGGTAATTTTGGGCCTCTCTAATCTGGTTAAGAAAGTAATTGTTTCACTCCAAATTATAGATAGAAAGTGTGATAATTTAAAATGGATGTTAAAAACAAAAGGGTATCACAGGAGATCCATGACCAACAAAGGGTGCAGGTACTTATTACTGTGGGAAATGAATACTGTTGTTATATCAGTGAAAGCCCAGTAATGTAATTATCTCTCATGATTTATCAGTGAAGTAAGGATTTCCTGTGATAGTTATTTCTTTTTTCATGTGATACGCTTGCTTAGCAAAAATAAAACTAAAGTTAATGAAATCAGCATTAATTATAAGAAATGTATTTTCCTTATGGTATATACAGTGGAACAAAGATACATTAGTGATGAGTCAGGAAATGATCTTCAGGTTTTGGATCTGTTTGAGAAAATAAAGTTAAACACAGACAGACCACCTGGCCTTAATGGCCACACACACATGTAACATATATTTTAAGAACATATCCTATAAACTATTTTTTGAATGTATTCTTAAACTGCAACATCTTAACTAAGCTATTAACTTTTGGAACATTTTTTGCAGTACTTTTTTGAGATGTTTTTAAACTATCTTTTAATTTAGCCAATATTTTTATTGGCTGTAGAATATCACATGCTTGGGGAAGCATATTATTTAACTTAACTCATCTTAATTACTTCAATTCTGATGAAGTTAATAAATATAAATGGAGTTTGTTGAGGCAAAGAGTTTTGTCTACTCCTGTCTTGCTAAGGGACAGACTCATGATGGCCCCTATCTAATCCCTGATCTCTGGGCAGTTACCATCATTTGAAGTACAATTTTAGTCAGTTTGCCAACCTTCAAACTAGGCTTGGAGTGATATTCATAATGCAGAAATTAATTGGCTGTTAAACATGAAGGCTGTTATAAAAAAAGAAAAAAAGAACTGGTTGAAGTTTGTATAAGCCTAGTTGGTGTGGTAGTGTCTTGGACTTGGAGTGCAATTCACAGTCTGACTATGGCTTCAGATGAGTTTTTCAATTATTATTAGATTTCCTGGCAGTTGATGAGCATGGAGTTGGTTGATTGCTATTGATCCACTAAGAATGTCCTACTAAGATATTTACAGTTTGGGGGCTCAAGGTGGACATTTATGTGGCAACAGGATGAACTGGTGAACCTTTCAGAGTGCATTTGTTTTTTCTTGCCAGTCAAAAAGGTTACAGCTGGCCAAGTCATAAAATTACATGGTTTGCTAAATTTCACATTTAGAGCTATGATCCCAGGTAGGGTTTTATCAGAGTATTGAATGATCTCCTGTGAGGTGGTCACAAGAAACATCACAGGAATAGGGTCAACATGTTTACAGATACTGCTGGTGGATTTAGCTTTGCAGATCAATGCTTCTTTGCAACCTGGCCTTTTTATTGGTCCCACAACAGGTGGAAGGGCATCACTTATTTGGAAGTAATACCTATCTGTGTGGTTGTGTTTGTATGGGATGAGCAGATTCACAATAAATAAATAAGTAAATAAATACAAATATTTAGGTCAGATAACAAACTGGTTGCTCAAGTTTTAATCAAGAAGTCTTCTAAGTCAATGAGGGATCAGTCAGTTTTTTGGCTTCTTTTTTTACTCTGCTTGTACACTAACCTATAATTTTCCATAGAGCACATATCAGGTAGTCAACATATGCTGGCTAACATTGTCTGTCGCTTGTTTGCAGGTGTAAAAATTCTAGCAGTTGTCTCCCAAAGATGCTGCTTTGCCCACCCCATCCCAGAAGAAGTTGTGTCAACTAGAGAGGACTAAGGTGATTTTCCTTATGGAACTCATGGGCAGTTAGCACTAAGAAGGCCTATAGTGCAGTCATTAAGGATTTCAATACTTTTGCACAACAGTCCCAAAGGAAGAGAGATGTTGGTCAGTACAGTTAATATTGCATTATCTAGCATCTCATTGGGACAACAATGAAGATCCATCTAGTAGTAGGTTGCTGTAATGACCCACCACTGTCAACCAGTAATCAAGGAGCCTTAGTTCTCACCACTGGCACCTGTGGGGGGATGTTCACTGGGTGGATACCAGGTACACACACAATATTTCCAGATGCAGCTCTCCGAATCAAGTCAAATTTCCTTTAAGAGTACACAGAGACCACAGTCAGTCCAGGGCTGGTTTCTCCCACTTTCTCCAGATCCACACTGGCACAGCTATAGAGTTGAACTCTCAGCTGAGTGACCAAGCCAAGACCTCCAGCACCCTTTCTGTCCAAAGAGTGCTTTGTGTCGCTGCCCAAGTAGCTGACACACACACTCTTTGAGGTTTGATTTACACATACACACACACACACACACACACACACACACACACACACACACACACACACACACACACACACACACACGCACACACACACACACACACTCACCTGTGAGAGACTAGCACATGTTTCCTAGCTATGCCTCCTTCTGCCCAGACTATAAGGTAGTTTCCACTGCCACTAGTCCGCTAGTCACTCCGCAACAGCTACTTTAAGGCTCTTAATAAAGGGGATCCAATTTTACTGTGTAATATTAATATTAATACAAATGGTAGTTTAATCAAGAGCAAGGTTATTAGGAGTGGCCCAAGCAGTGTCACCAAATAAATATTCAAGTACTCCCAAAACTTAAATATGTCTACACAGATCAGACACAATGAAAGGTTTAAATATATTTAATAAGAAATAATAAAAGAACAAGACTATACTAAATATATATTTACAGTGACATCAGAGTTCAAAACCACAGGGAATATTTAAAATAACATCGCAATACAGGCTCGCACAAATAAAGAAAATATCTAAACTAAGCTTTACTATATTCCTGACTGAATCTAAGAGACTTATACTGTTCCCTAGAAAATTGCATAATTAGAGAAAGGCAGATGTGGTGACTGGTTCTTGTTGCTGTTGCTGTTGTTGTGAGGTCCAAGACAGAATGCAGAGTGCTCTGTCTTATTAAGAGACTTTTCAAAATAATACCTAAATTATTACTGCTGGGATGGCTTGCAGAATGACATAATTTCTGGTCATCTGAATTCTAGTTCCCAGGCAAACCCCCCATTGGTGAAGCTGGCAGTATTTAGCATCTAACTGTAAAAAATACTCATACCACGGCTTTTACTCAGATCATTGGCAGATGTTGGAAGCCATAAAACAACTGCATTCCTTCATGGTTTCAGAGTAGCAATTAGATCACCCTAAAGACAGTACAGAAAGCTTTCTAGTACAGACTTTGTTACTCTGGCTGCATTGAAATGTGAGAATTAGCCTCTTTATGGCCTAGCCTATAAAGTAATTTAATTTCAAATATTCTTCTAAAGTTTGCTGCACTGAGGTTAACCCCCCAGTTTTCTTTGTTAACATATACATTAAAACAGTTACAATAGTGCATGTACATTTCTATTCTCTTTCAGTAGTGCACACTGTGGATGCATTTTAAACACAAGCACTTTACCAATAACTTTTCAACACAAACATTTGTACAGAGCAGTTTGATATACATATAACATACAGTTCTAATACATTTGTTACACAAGCATCTTATATAAATTAGTTTGATACTCATAAAGACATATAATTATTTACAAAATTCCAGCTAGCTGTGCTGGCAGTACGTCTTTTTGTTACACTTCTTCTTCCCCCTAAAGACTCAAGCTAGTTTTTCAAGTGACCCCTAAGAAAAGTTGCTTGCAAGGGATGAACCTATTATTAGTATTAATCTGTATTTGTATTCTGTGATGACTCACCACTGCCAACCAGGAATCAACGAGTCCCAATCTTCACCACTGGCACCTGTGGGGGGATGTTCACTGGGAAGATAACAGGTACACACATAGCATTTCCAGAGGAAGCTGTCTGCATCAAGTGAAATGTCCCTTAAGAGCACACAGAGACCACAATCAGACAGGGGCTGGTTTCTCCTTCTTTCTCCAGATCCCCAATAAATCTCCCCACTGGCGCAAATATAGAGTTGAGCCTTCAGCTGAGTGACCAAGCCAAGAACTCCAGCACCCTCTCTGTCCAAACAGTGCTATATGTCCCTGCTCAAGTAGCTGACATACACACTCTTTGAGGTTTGATATTACATGCACACAAACACCTGCGAGAGGCTGGCACAGGTTTCCTAGCTATGCCCCCTTATGATCAGACTATAAGGTAGTTTCCACTGCCACCAGTCTCTACTTGACAGCTACTTTAAGGCCCTTATCAAAGGGTGACCAATTTTATTGTGTAATATTAATATTAATACAAACTGTAGTTTACCAAGAGCAGGGCTATAAGGAATAGCCCACACAGTGTCACCAAATAAATATGCAAGTACTCCCAAAACCTAAATATCTCTACACAGATCAGACACAATGAATAGTTTAAATATATTTAATGATAAATAATAAAAGAGGAAGACTATACTAAATAAATATTCACAGTGACATCAGAGTTCAAAACCATAGGACATATTTATAATAACATTGCAGTACAGGCTCACAAAAATAAAGTAAAATATCTAAACTAAGCTTCAATATATTCCTGACTGAATCTAAGAAAATTATACTGTTGCCTAGAAACTTACTTAATTAGAGCAAGGCAGATGTGATGAATGGTTCTTGTTGTTGTTGTCAGGTCCAAGACAGAATGCAGAATGCTCTGTTTCACTAAGAGACTTCTCAAAATAATATCTAAAATATTGCTGCTGGGATAGTTGCAGAATGACATAATTTCCGGTCATCTGACTTTTACTTCCCCCTAGCATTGCTGAAGCTGAAAGTATTTAGCATATACCTGTAAAAATACTCATACAATGGCTTTTATTTATTTATTTATTTTTGCTCCAGTCCTCCTCTTGACTATCAAACCCTCTTCAGGTACTCAGTTGATCAAGGCATTCCCTAGGCGGAATAATAATGCAGCTCATTCATTATTGGGGGCAAAAGCTGAGGTGTCACCTGGTTATATTGATGAAGTAAAGCATAGAATACCCTGCTCCCTTGCATAAAGTGCCTCTGCATGTTTATCAGTCTTCAGTTGGGAATGTAGACTAGAGTACACATGTCTGGGTATTCCTGCCAGGTCCGACCACCTGAGATGGAAAAGTAGATGCCAACTTATTAACTCATATGAAACCATGGCATCTAGGTCATAGTTAGAGCTTTATCCATCTATACCACTGTGCTGGAAGCAAAATGGTCATTATATCTGAAACATGGCCTGAAGTTGTAATGGGAAAACACTGAAGATGGTATTCACTGCTACCATATGTCTCATCAGAAAATATGGAAGTGACCAACACTGTCTCTCAAGGCTCAGTGCTGGAACTTCCCCTCTTTGGTGTTTACTTTTCAAATCTCAAAGCAGTGAGCCAAGACCTTTGGCTAGCAAAGGTGTAGATGATTAAAAACTGTGGGTAGCTGTTAAATCACTGTATGACATCCATTTCTTCCAGAATTAACCCTTCCTAGTAAACTTTTGGTGTACAAAAATAGACTGGAACTAAATGCTAAAAAGTATAGTATGATCAAACAAGAAACATAAAAAAATCACAAAGCACAAGGTAGTAAACAAAGAACTGTTTAATAGAAAGTGCAAATAACCAAGCACTTTCGCCTTAGTATTCCAACAGTCTTCTTCAGAGTCTAGTATCATCACTTTTGGTAGACCATCCTTCCCTTCATCATACTATATTGACAAAACACAAACACCAAACAAAAATTTCGTCAGGTGCTTAAGTAGTTGGGTTGATACCCCATTACTGTAATCTCGGTGTGATAAAAGCTGTTATTTAACAAAGAAAAATGCCAAAGGAATATCATCAAGGACTAAAAAGAGACCCACTACCCTATAATCAACATTGATTAAGTCAGTTATTAAGTACAATGCCCCCTTTGGGATGTGTGTCAAACAGGTTTACTATCAAAATGATGATAGGTTTGGCAAACACGGAATGTAGAATAACAGTTGGCTGACTCCCGTGTTGCCGAAACTACATGTTCTCGAGTCTCCAGTTCAGGAAATGTATGGTGCATTCACACATATATGGTTGATATCAGGACTAGAAATCATGGTACAGTGTGGATCATGAAATTTATCCTTTTCCCCACTGTAGAGTGATCTTGGATTTGGAATATATAATTTGCAGGGGGTGTAAGGGGGTGCAGCCCCTCAGGGGGCTGAAGGCAGGCTTGCCCCCCTGCAAAAACATGCAGTTTAATGTTGTGCAGTACATATGGATTGCTGAAAAGTGTAACTTCCATTACTGTTCTCAAAGGTGCAGGGGAAGGAGTATGTTGAATAATGCCGAATTCGAATATTCGGCATTACATTTAACCTACGGACGTTCTTCCTCTGCAGTTTTTGGAGTTGTGATTCACTGGAATGAATGGAATTTGTTCTGTCATTCTTGATTTTGATAGTAAACCATCAAACAATTAAAAAGACACAAAGGTCCGTAACTGAAATTATTACTGACTTATAGCCCCTGAGCTACCAAGATAAACGCCAAACTATATCCATATATTTTGTGTCTTACAGACTTTAGAAGGGAAAACTGTCTCATTTACAACACCGTTACAGACCTTTTTGCAGTAGCATAACTAGGGTGGGGGACAAGAGGGGCAACTGCCCTGGATGCAAAGTGTTGGGCTTTTAAAAGATTGTATTGCATTTGTGGTCAAACCTGACCACTGTAGCACTCTGTGTGTGATCAAAACTTTAGCAACTGCTTTGGTACATTGTAGCAAGCAGTGTGCTACAGTTTTTGTTTTAACTAAAACATGAATACTATAGTGTTCCATGCAGGCAGTGTATAAATTGTGGCAAATGTTATCAAATTTGTAGCAGTTTGCTACAGTTTAAAAATAAATTTTTTTGGTTGTTTATTTGTTTAAACTAAAACATGAACTCTGTGCATTCTGTCCAGGCAGGGTATAAACTGAAGCAGTGGTTTGCTGCATTTGTAACACACAGTTTGTTACAGTTTAAAAGAAGATTCTATTTGTTTATTTATTTAATAAAAGAAGTTGAAGTAGGTTTTGAGACAGGGCACAAAAATATGACATGAATGGCTGGGGCAGGAGTATATTGTGTATCTGACCACCTAATTGGTGTACCAGTAGAAGAAACATCCATTTTTTTTTTTTATTGTTTGCAATTGATTGAAGAAGGGAGGGGGGCATAAATATATCTGTAATAAGCCAGTGACTGTCATTAGCTTAGTACAAGGAAGTGGGTGGGTTTTTTTTTTTTTGCTCTTCAGTTGAAGAGCTGAGGGGGTGTGGCACTGGTTCATAGTACTGATCCAGGGTGTTGGTTGAACCAGCTATACTTTTGTCCTCTTGTATCTCCAGAAGTCAAATATCTCTGCCAGTACTACAACCAGGGATCTAAATTAAACAGATAAATAACACATAATTGAGGGCCAGGTTTATAACCTAATGCCTCTGAAACCTCTGGAATAAACTTCCCCTATGTTAAGCTATGTGAGTAAATATAATCTAGATGACTGGATGGGAATCCAGAAATGTATTCCAGGATTGATGGGTATAGTGTCCTGAAGGAAAGAGGTGTGGCCTGATAAAGGGTACTGACAAGATCTGAATGGTCATAAGACTCAGTGCCTTGGAATATTTACAATTCTATTTCACATCTTTGCATCATTTGTTTAATCTGCTCAGACATATTAAGCCAGTAAAGAACATCATAAGCTCTTAAATTACATTTAATCATTTTAAATGTGACTTGTGCATTTATTGAATTCGCTTTACACAAGTGAGTGGTAGTAATAAATCTTTTACTTTGAAACATCAGCCCTTCTGTATACAAAAACTCATCATGGTATGTCTAGTATACATGAATATGTGAACACACTAATTTAAAATTATCCGGCTACCTCTTCACAATTACATCTTGTCACAATTGCATTTCATTGCCTTCTGAATTACCTTGCAGGATTCTAAGGTCTTCTAGCTTCTCAATAGGCACAGTCGAATTTGATCGAAAGTTTGTTTGTTTGTTTAATTTAACTGTTGAGGCTGCCCACTAAAGTGTGCTAGCATGTGTAACTGATTTATCACTGTTTCTGCATTTTCTGTGTGTTTCTATCTAAAAACAAAAAAACCCAGAAAAATAATCCTTGTTTTCCCGCCTCTCCTCGACTAGTTTAGACCAGTTTACAGGAATTGCTGTATTATGGGCTGTGGTGTAGTTCCTGTGCTGTCCATTACCTTACTTGGATAGAAGGAAGTTTCTTTGCTCACCAGTGGGAGTGGGGAGCCTTGAGCAGCCTACCTGTCCCTGTAGGAAGTGACCTCAGCACAAGAGCTTTAGTAATTGGTTGTTTTGGACCATTTCTAGCTATTTTGTAGTTCCCTGTTTAAAATCCGCGTTTGCACAGCTTTGCGCAGTTGTGCGCATAGCGCAGCACCGGTTAAACAAGGTTAAACTTTTTCTGGCTCCGCCAAGTCTGCTCTTCAAATTTTCCCTTAAGTAAGCTCTACTCTTAGTATAATCAGACTACTCGCTATATTATAAGCCTAACACTTGTTCTCAAAACTTCTCTACTAAGTAAGCACTCTCGTACTAAGTAAGCACTACATCCACCTACCACACCTGTGAATATCCACTTCCCTTAAAGGCACAGCACTCCCTTATACTGTTCTAGCATGTCAAGTGGTAGATTACTAGCGTCCTCTCCAGTTCAGCTGGTTAATCTGGGTATCTTGAGACAATGCTACAATTGTCTCATGTACACAGACAACCCTCTCCTCCTCCAAACAAACACAAATTCATGTGAGCGATGCAACTATATAGCCAAACTGGAGGCTGAACTCTCTCAACTCAGGGCTGGCATGACCAGACAGGAGGAGATGGTAACCACACACACAACAAATCCAGTCCCACATAGACCTACCACAACTGCAAACCAAACACATAAAAACACAAAGACATACTCGGAGGCTCTAATAAAAAACTTACCAAAACAACAGAGGCTCCCAAAGCAGACATCCAAAAATCCACCACCTCAAAACAAAACACATGCAACACATACTTCAATAAATCAGTGTTTCAACCAATCACAGCCCTTAAGGCCAAACACCATGCCGAATAGACTAGTAATAGGTGACTCTATAGTCAGACACACTGATGTCCCGCTTACCAGACTGAACAAGGAGAGGGTGACTGTGAGCTGCCTATCGGGAGCTAGGATCCGCCACATAACACACGCACTCAGGTCACTCCAAAGCAAGTACAAATATGACTCCGTCATTGTCCATGCTGGTGTGAATGACCTGAGATGTACCTCCCTGGACTACATGAAAAGAGACATAGAGGAGCTCTCTGATTATGTAGCCCAGGCTGGTATGACCCTGACCCTGAGCAGCATCTTGCCTCACCAAGAATGATGCCACAATACAAAGACAAGATGATCAGCTTTAATAATTGGCTCAAGTACTGGTGTCATTCTAAGGGGATCCAATGTCTGTCTGCCTGGGATGACATGTTGGACAAGCCACGCTGCTTCGCAAGGGACGGCATGCACCTGTCACCACTGGGCTTCCAGATATTGGCTAAGGCTCTTGCCACCCCCATAGTGCCTTTTTTAGGCAAGGCTCAAAAGACAAACCCACCTCCTTAGAAAACAAAATGGAAAAAAACTAAGGGTAATGCTGCTCAACGCCAGAAGTCTAAATCTCAAGATGCAGGCACTCGATGCACTCCTCAGTATGGAGAACATCGATGTCTGTGCAGTAACTGAAACCTGGTTCAAGGCTCCTGAGAGCACCCCAGCACTACCAGGCTATACCTCATATCATGCTTTTCGCCCCAAAACCTGGGCCGAACCACAAAGGAGGGGAGTGTCCATATTTATCAAGGACAACCACACCTCCAGGTTAGTAGCAACACATGAAGCATCAGAGACCATACAGGTGCAACTAACCATAGGCAAAACTGCTATACAACTGGTAGCATGTTACAGACCACCCTCCCAATCTCAGGAACCCCACTCAGCCTTCCTGAAGACATTGGAGGATATGAATGTATCACAAAATACCATCATACTGGGAGACTTCAACTACCCAAACATAGATTGGGTACATTATTCTAGCCCTAACACCCTAGCCCAAAGGTTCCTGGAATTCATAAATTCAAATGCACTGGAACAACTAGTCACCTCTCCCACTAGGGGAGATAATATACTAGACCTGATCATCACTAACATGAGGACAAAATGCTCCACACCAGAGGTATACCCCTCACTAGTGAGATCTGACCACAAACTAATCACCCTGGATATACATATCCCACCTCCACCACCAGCACAAAAGACCACAGTGAAAAACTTCTCAAAAGCAGACTTCACTCTTCTTAAGACTGAGATGGTATCCTTTAAGCCCACTGGGCCAGTGGATACCACATCCCACAATGCCGAATCCTTCACAAATGCTTTCTATGGACATCTCCAAGAATGCATGGATCATGCAATCCCAAATAAATCCAAGTCCCTCTCCACCAAAGGCAAGCGTCCTGTCTGGTGGACCTCAGCCATTAGCAAATTGTACAACAAAAGAAGGAAGCTACTGAATGACAGAGCAAAATCCCATAAAGGGAAGACATCTCTGATCATCATTAGCAGAAAACTTAAACTATATTCTCTCATAAAAACATCCAAGGCCAACTTTGAGAGAAAAATCGCTAAGGACCCTAAAGATAACCACAAAGCCTTCTTCAGCTATGTTAGAAACCTGGGTGGAAACCCTCAGATATGCTCAGAGTTAGTTCACAACAACAAAAAATACACTGAACCCACAGATATTGCCAACATTCTGGCTGACAGGTTCAGTGCAAATTTCTCCCCTCCCTCACCCCCAAAAGAAGAAATACTTATCCCAGCTGAATGTAATCTCCCTGTCATCTCAGATGTCCAAGTGAGAACCACCCTCAACAAAGCTAAAACACAGCATCAATGGGACCTGATGGTATCCCGGGTTGTGTGTTATGTGAACTCAAGAGGAGCTAAACCCACATAAAAATGCTATTTAACCTTAGCCTTACTACAGGATATGTACCTGAACACTGGCGTACAGCAACAGTGGTCCCACTCCACAAGGGGTACCTCTACAGACCCTGGGAACTACCACCCCATAAGCTTAGCCAGCCTGGTCTGCAAAGCTATGGAAAGAATCATTATGGAACTCATAAACAGAGACATAGGGGACCTACAGACACTTGACCCCACCCAGTTCGGCTTTGTAAAGGGCAGATCCTGCCTTTTGAACCTGGTTGACTTTTTTGAAACAGTCACTAGAGCCATTGATGATGGCAAAGCAGTCCATACAGCCTACCTGGACTTGGCTAAGGCCTTCGACACAATACCCCACTCAGGCATCATAGATAAGCTCAACAGCTTATATGTAAACCCTTATGTCACTAGATGGGTTGCAAACTGGCTAAAGGACAAAACCCATAAAGTTAAAATCGCTGGAGCAATGTCAGACTCAAAGCCAGTCACAAGTGGTGTCCCACAGGGATCTGTCCTGGGACCCCTCTTGTTCGGCATTTATTTCTCAGATGTTAAAGCAAACATGGGAGGGTTGTGGCTGACAAAGTTCGCAGATGACTGCAAACTAGGCGCCATAGTCGATAGATCAGAGGACACATACATCCTACAAAAAGGCCTCACAGAAACGGACAACTGGTGCCGGAGTCACGGCCTTAAACTAAATGCCAAAAATGTATAGTCATCCCCTTTGGGAAAAACAAAGTACCCACAAATTATCACATAGAGAGCAACCCACTGAGTATGGAAAAAGTAATCAGAGACCTAGGGACCCAAGTCAATAGTGACCTCTCATTTGACACCCACATCTCCAAAGTGGTTAGAAAAACATTCTACCTTGCACACCTTATCATGAAGGGATTCATATCCAGATCCAAGGATGTAATTGTACCCCTATACTCCTTCCTCATCAGACCCATGATTGAGTACAATGCCCCATTTGGTATGTACCTCACCCGGCATTTGCAACAGCTGGAGAGACCACAAAAGTACCTCACCAAGAGGATCAAGGGTCTCCAACATATGTCTTATTCTGCCAGACTAAAGAAACTTCAGCTCTATTCAGTAGCATACCGCCTGCTCAGAGGTGATCTCTGCCTGACGTACAAGGCCATGTCCAATCAGGAACTGATGGACATGCTCCACCTCAAAAAATCCAAATCCATCAGGACCACGAGAGCTAAAGACTTAAACCTAGGCACAAGTATGAATAGGACATGCTGGAGGGATAGATTCATAACCCAGAGGCTTCCCATGCTTTGGAACAAGATCCCAGTTCATGTTAGGCAGAGCCCCTCACTGACTCTCTTCAAGAGAAATCTTGATGAGTGGATGGGAGATCGTAAGTTTACCCCAGGGGTCACATCTGTGTCACTACTAGACAGGGGCACAGTAAACTAATTCTATTATATAAGGGGACCTTCATTGTGTCACTACTAGACAGAGGCACAGTATTCTAAATCTATTCTGTGCATTTTTGTACCATTTCATGGGGTGGCGAAAGCCACATCACTATGGCTAGGCTTACAAATGCCCCAGGGCAGATAGCCTAGTACTAAACTATGAAACTATGAAACTATTAAACACAGTCCAGAAAAATTGCATGCAATAGCCTACTTGTTTTATACTGAACTTGCAGATGGTTCATTTGTAAAATTATTAACATTCTTTAGGTCTAGCTGAAGCTTTTTGAAGAGATTATTTTTAAAATATACTCTAAAGTGGCTTGCAACTTTGCTGCAACATAGATGCAATTATGAAACATTTGACAAAACAAAATTTGTGGCCAATATCTCCTTCTGTATTTAAACATTGCATATTAGGCATCAGTCAAAGCTCTTGACTCATGTGATATTGGACACCTTCTTTCTGTAGAAATGGTGCATATTCTTGCCAACTAACATCTACCTGAAGTATAAACTGTCTATTTTGTAACTAGAGTTTTTCTCCCAGGGCCTCTGCTGAAAATGGCCAATCAGACTACCCTAGCAAAAGCTGGCAATAAGTAAGTAAATAAATATGTAAATACATCAAGCTTATGCTTTGTCTGAACTTTATATTCCTTTCTTAGTATGATGCCTTAATATTTCTGTCTTTTCTTCTTATTTTGGTTTTAATTGATACTGTTCTCTCTCTCCTTCCCTTGGTGTTTTTGGTCAGCTTAGCACTCAAGGATAATGCTTTAAGCTGCTAAAGAGCTTCTGCTAAACAGCTTCATTTTTACTTCTGAGTTTGGTTATATCAGTCTTGACGCAAAATGCTTACTCTGAGCAATTCTATTAATCACACAGTATATGTGGTTCACCCTTGAAAAGAAGCAGCTGTACTTAGTGTGTTTATGTTGTACTAAAATAAATGAAAACAAAATTATTTCTTAACCATTGTGTTTTTTCATTTTGATTTTTTATGTCCATTCTGACAGTTTTGATATGTTCTCATTGTTCTTTCATGCCACTGTATGCCCTTTTTTTACATAATGTATACAGCACTGGCTCCCTTTTTTTCATGCCACACCCTCTTGTAGTTCTGAACCCTCACTTGCTTCTGTTTCAGTGGTGTCATTAAATTCATGTAGAACCAAACTGCCAGTGATCACCTTTTCCCACATAGCTGACTATTTTCAAATCTACAGTTCTTTCTCCTTCACCATTTCATAACATCAAGATTTTCTTCTTTTCTAGTCCAAGCTCTGGTGACCGTCCAAGCTCTGGTGACCTGAGATTTTGCAGGAAAAAAAACATAGTCTTAAGCAGTGCATGGGATTAAATTTCACTTTTTGTCAAAATAAAAGCTCCTGCTTGTAGTATTAGAATCACTTGTGTTTTTCCTGTATATTAAGATGTTTCAGATATAAAATATTTGCTTTTTGCAACTATAACAGCAAATTTAGGAAGTTTTCTGTTCAAAACTAGAAAGTATTTGCCATTTTTTATGTCTTTTCAGAGGATCCATCTGTCCCACAAAGAGACTGTCCTGTGTAAAAATGGACGTGGAAATTCTATTAGCCAAAAAAGTGTACAACTGAACGACACCAATAAAAAATGATTAATCCCAAAAGTGTCATAGTCAGCAAAGCAGGCAACAAAACCAGTAGAAAGAATATTTATTGAAATGGAATACAAAAATAGTCGAGTGCTTTCTTCCATCCCTGGACTTCATCAGAACTATCAACTATTACAAAAACCCTGTTTAAATAGAACTTCATTATTATGCTAATTCCAGTTCAATTAAGACAATTAAATTAAACTAGTTAAACAGTACTAAAAAGTAAACCTGATTCCACAAGTACATGCAAAAAGCACTTATAAAGTCTACATTGTTATTTAGAACCAATTGTTGCGTCTTTCGGCTTTTCCCAGTTAGGAGTCGCCACAGCGGAACTCCGGTCCACTAATAATTGTTAGTAAATTTTTACGTGCCGAGTTGCCAGCCCTGACACACAACCTTCAACAAAGGTACGCCCATTCATGCATGTCTCCACACAGAAGACACAGCTGAGAATTGAACAGGACAACGTCTTACTGTGAGGCGACAACGCTACCACAGCACCACTACCGCAGTACTGTTATTTAGAACCAATAAAAAGTTTTATTTTCAAAATTACAAAAGATAAAACCAAAATCCATTTTTAAAAACAGTCTATAAACATCTGAAAAAACAAGTACATTAAAAATATCACAATACATCCATACAACTATATTCTTTCAAAACCAATCTGAGTTATAAATGCAAAATTTATGTCACAAACATCAACCTTAAAACAATACTAGTCTAGTTTATTTATAGTTTGGCAGCTCTTTGTCTGAGAACAGGCTGTAGGGAAACAAACTCATTGAGATCTGGCTTAACTGTGGCATCTAGTCTCAGTTGCCAAGAAGTTCCTTGTATTCAAGTCTATTCTCCCAAGCGCCCCCTCTGGAATCCTACTGAACTATTTCTAAAATACCAAATACATTTTTTTTAAAACCAGTACAGCACAGAGAATGTTTGTATAAAGAATTGTTTAGACTGGCCCTTTTCATATCATAAAGGTGTTCATAAACCCTTTTGGCCAGTTTCTTCTCTGTCTTACCTACATAAAAATCATTGCATTGGTTACAGACTGCAAAAGAGACCAAACCTGTAGAACTGCAATCCCGCTTCATCAGGATAACAACATTTTGGCAAATGTTCTTTAAAGTAGCTATCTTTCTCCAAAATATATTGGCAGTATTTACACCTGCCACACTTATTTGTACCTAACCTCAGTGTGGATTTGCGCTTTTCCTAACACCTCCTTTAAGTTACTGTGCACTTTACAAAAACATGTGGGTTTGTCACCTAAAAAGCGCTCAACTATTTTTGTGCTCCATTTTAACAAATATTCTTTCCGCTGGTTTGTTGTCTGCTTTGCTGACTGCAACACTTTTGGGATTAACTCTAACTGTTAGACATGTAGAATGATTGAGTTCAATGGTGAGGGTGCAATTAAGATGATCAAATTAGTATCTAACATATTAATGCCCTACACCAGCCTTGATTTTGTTGTCATAGCTACAAATATCTGTATGTAGGATTGTTTTGTCTTCAGTGTTACCACAGTATATTTGTTGTTTACTTATTATTTAGTTCTTTTGTATTAGTTTCATTTGCATCTTGTACAAAATGTTCCTTTATGTCCCATGTGCATCCTTTAATCTGAGTACTCGTATATGTTTACTTCTCACTTGCAGTACTCCATATACAGTGTATGCTCATGGTATGTTTCTGTTTGTCAGTTGATTTAGAGGATTAACGAGCTGTTTCTTTCTTATGGTGCAAGGTTTGATTCCCTTCATCCTCTACTGCCTAACTGTATAACTCTGAGCAAGTCACTTAACTAAACACTGCTCTTAGGCTGAGTCTGGAAAAGGCTCATGGAGATCAGTGCTCTACCCAGAAAATGAATACAAAATAAAACATCTAAATAGTTACAAACATGCAGAATAGGTAATACAGCATTTATGGTTTTGCAATTTGTGGCCCAGCTCTGAAAAATGAATCTGCAGATAACATGCATAACTTTATTCATCAAGTAACAAACATCTTGTATATTCTGCTGAGACAAAGGAAAAAGCAGTCTGATTGGTAATGTTAGGCTTTGAGGAAGGTAAAGGATGGTAGGTTCTTCTATAATGCTTTTTAGTGTTTCAAAGAACTAGTATCGACAAAGTGAAGACAGATCATTTTATAAATAGTATTTCGGATGTCAGTCTTTTGTTTTAGTTGTAGCAAAGAAATATTGACAGGTTCATGTGTAGAAACATAGTTAATACAAAGGTAACAGTCATTAAATAATATGGCACTATCCTTTATGCTTGAGGTGGTCATTAGGCCACACTGCACATGCAGAGGTAGTCATGAAATGTAAATGCAAAGCAATACAGATCTTATTGGTAAAAAGGACATAAATCCCAATAACTAAGCACTTTTGCCAAAATGTGTTGGCTTCATCAGAGATGAAGCCAACACATTTTGGTGAAAGCGCTTAGTTATTGGGATTTATGTCCTTTTTACCAACATTAAAGTGGAGTTTCTAGTCTGTTTTTTGGTCTTTCTTTTGTTTTACATGTTATTAGTTTTACAATGGTTGGGTTTTTGTTCAATACAGTGGTTATGACATAAAAGGCAAAGTGTGTGGTGTTCTTTAAAATTGTGTGTGTGGTTTACTCATTGTTCTGGATAGCATAGTGTGGGCTGCTAAATCAGCCAAGGGCTGGATGGCAGAAATTCTCTTTGCAAGTGGTTGCAAAAGCTGCATGTGTGATATCTTTGATGAATGATGCAAGATCACACTTGATCGTATGTGGAGGTATTGGGTAAAGCCCACCCCACACTATTTTTAAACTTCTGTCATGTGGGTCAATGTTTTGAGAATGAGCATGTTGTAGAGAGATATCATGTTGGAGATGTAACTGTAAATCACTTTTTATTCAGACTCTTGAACCATTTAGTGCTAATTAATGTGCATAAATCTGCCTTCAGCAACTAGATAAGAGGTCTAGTAAATAAGTGATAAATTAGTTATTAGAATTTCTTGCAGGAAAAACTGTCAAAAATTACTTGTTCAATAATATTGAGTTATAAAAGAAGGAAACATTTTGTGAAACATACATTAGCTACACTGCAATATGTTGTAGTGATTAAGTGCAGAATGAGCGACTGTTATTCACTTCTGGTACTACAACTTAAAATAATGTACCACAGCAACTTACAATTAATTTACTTAGAAAGCAGACGTCAAGCTTGCTCATACTGTAAAGTAGAAAAAGGGCCTATTCTACCTCTTTGAAGAAATAATGCAAATGGATATAGCTCCTACAAAGTGAGATTTATTTAAGCATTTCTCAGCAGTATCAGACTTGCATTATTGCACCATTCTACTGAACATTAAAAAAAATCTCAGTGTTAGAATATCTGATTTGCAAGAATAAAACAGATCACACCCGTCATTAACCTCTGTCTCACTGTATAATGGGAGAAACAATTAACAAAATTTAATCTGGTTCTTAAGCAGAATAGGAATAGTGAAAGTGTACTGTATAACAAGAGCATATTTAACCAGCTTTATTGTACATCATTTTAATTTGGGTCTTTGTTTAATAAATCTAATAAAAAGCTTTAACTTTCTGCCCCTCTGAAAAAGTGTAATATTGGATGAAATATCACCATGGTTAAGGACAGCACAGCAGCAAGGCCTTTCATTGCAAAGTACTGTGCCAGCTTCTAATTAAATAGGAGCAGGCAATAAAGTATTCCCTCTTGGGAAAACAGTACTTTTGTTCATTGCATTTTGATAGCAGTCTACAAACTGATTAAATTAATGGGTTAATTAGGATGAATCTTACTGTCCTCATGGATTTTTCTAAGAATGTTTGACTTAGCCCTGATCAAGGAAAATAAATTGCTACTCTTTCTAAGTAAACCTTGATTTGCTTGAGTAAAAACGGCATAATTTAAAGTTCTTCTACCTTATATAACAATCTTCAGGGCAATATCCTGAAGACAACTTTTTGATATACACAGTAATGCTCTAGCATCCTTGCTCTTTGCTTACAAAGATAAAACATTTTTAGTAAGGAACTTAGCCGCACTGTTTTCTAAGTAGACAAAGTATTATCATTATGTGAAACAGTACTTATGCTGCAGATCATGGCAGGTTTATAATAAGGGCCCCTAGGGTGTCTGCCCAAGGTCAATGACATCAGAGGTGCCATTGTCAACCTGTTGTTTTAGAAAACTGGAACTGCTGTCAGTCCTACTGCACTCATTTCATTTGCATAAGTATAAAATGTTGAGTCCATGTACAAGCATTTGCTGAGTCACCAGACGTTTGTTACATAACCATTGCCATAGTATAGTTAATACTGTGTAAATGGCAGGCAGGTTTTGACAACTTTTAGGTTGGTGTCAAATTACATCATTTCTCACTTCACAAATTCATAGTAGATGTAAATCAGCAGCTCAGTAATAATGAATTGTTTTTCTAGTTTTCATCTGTGTTCAACCCACACCCCTCTGTTGGCCCCATTTGACATACATGTACCTTTTTTTTACCCACCAACAATATGTCTACAGTTAAAATAAGTCCCATTCCTCTGACAAAATATGCACCTCAATTCCTGTAATGCAACTCAATCCCAGACTGGGAGGCATACTTCTCAACTGCCTGGTATTTGCCAGAAAATACAGAAATTTACACTGACAAATAGAGTCCCACGAAAGTCTAAACAGAGCCCTTAAATTAAGATTTTTTGCAGTGTATCCTATGCTGCTAGCTGGTCACAATGTCATCAGCTCACAGTCATCACTAATGTCACTGTGAGGATGTGTGAAAGCCACCAGCAAAACTGTAAGAGAGAGAGATTAGCTGCTACTCAAGGTAGATATCAGAAATTAAATTTATATATTAAACTTTCCCATGCTAGTGCCTGCCAAGCACTGTGGACAGACAGAAGAAAAGAGAAGTTTTTATTTTTTTTTTTTTTTTAGTTTTATTTAGGCTCAAATGAGAGACGATTTTTAAACCTTCTTCTTCTTCTTCATCTTTGGGCTTTTCCCGGTTAGGGGTCCCCACAGCAGATCATCTGTCCGCTCATGTTTGGCCGTGGAGTTTTACAGTGTCGAGTTGCCAGCCCGGCACCCAACCTTCCACAGAAGGCACACACACACTCACACCTAGGGCCAATTTAGAGTGTCCAATCCACCTACTGCATGTCTTTAAATATTATTCTAATTTACATAAAAAAGTAATAGAACACATTTTCCAACACTGCATTTTTTGAACAATAAGAAGCATAAATCTCTAATGTCTGGTGGCACTGACTGACTGTAATCATCAGTGATTTACCAGAAAGCCCTACATGTTTGAGTTCAGAGGAAAATATAAGGCAAAGTCAGGGACCCCATTGCGAAGTCATGGTATAATTTAAAGTTCTTGAAATTAAAGTAAACTCTCAGTTAACTGGTACCCATAGGGATTGGTAGATGCTGGATAACTATAGTTTCTGGTTGCTTGAGAGTTATTATTAAAAATAGGCCTAACACTGTACCCTATACTATGCCATACCATAAACACTGTATTGATTTGATTTTAATATTGAAATACAGTAATTAAAAGCCTGGTTAGGGGAAAACAGAAAGTGCAACACAGGAAATTTGAATTGAATTGTTCAAAATTAACTATATTTCTTTGATATTTTTCCAGTTGCTTGAGAGTGCCGGTTGCTTGAGTTCTGGTTAACTGAGAGTTTACTGTAGTTTTGTTTCAATCTTTGATGTTAGCCAAAAGTGCTCTTCACAGCACTTGAAATGTGTCCAGATTTGACTTCTTCTGTAATTCATACAGAGTTACAAGTATTGGTAGCATATCTAAATATGACTGTGGAGGATTCTTTTTTATTAGATCCACTGTTCCTACTACTTTTGAAATTGTCTGGTTATCCTTCTTCCACATTGCTCTCATTTCTGCTTGTAAATCCTGGCATTTTATGCCTTTGTGTCTCTCTGTACATGTGACATTGTAATCACTAGGTGTATCAATTTCAGTGATCAGTGCTACTTTTGTCTTTTTTTCATGGACTACTATGTCTGGTTTTCTCACATCTCTTTTTTGAACTGTTATTAATAGGTGATTCCATGTGATATACACCACCATTCTTTCAGCTACTTCTATACTGTAGTGTTTGTACAATCCACAGTGCAACAGACGTGCAACATTATTGTGTTTTTCAGTGTACAGGCCCTCTGCAATGAGTATATCACACCCATCAACAAGGCATGCAACTGTTTCCAATTCCTTTTTTCCAGAACCTACATTTGTTGCTTTCTCACATGTTCAGTGGACTTGATAAACTAAAGTGTATGTAGCGCACAAGCCTGTGTTGCCAGTATTAACCTTTCATACTTTGGTTTCAACTCACTTCTCCTTAACCATTCCTGGAACAAATCCTGATCAACATGAGTTTTTTCCAGGAGATCTGTATACTTGCCACTATATTTATTGCCTTTCCACATTGCTTTCCTTCTCATCTGATCCATCTCCTTGTACTCTTTTTTTTTTGGCACTTTCAGTTGCTGTCTGATTTTTGTCTGCTTCTGGTCTGATTTCCATTCTGGCTTGATGCAGAAATGCTTCTACTAATCTAAGCAGGGAGGTCATCTTAGACATCCTCTCCTCATGCTTTAAAACTTTCGCTATGTTTAGATCTGATGAGGTCAGCAGATATGTATGCAGTCCCATGACTGCAGAGCTACAGATGTAATCAATTTTGAGGAGGCTCATACCTCCTTCAGAGCATGGAATATATAATCCTGGCATACGCACTGATTTTTATATATCATTTGATAATTGTGAAGCATTTTTCTTGTTTTTCTGTTCAACTGATCCAGCACCTTTTGTGTTTAGTCACTCATATATAATATGTAAGTTACAACAGGAAGAACAAATTGCTTTATAGCTTGGACTTTATGCCTACATGTCAATGCTGTTATCAATAATAACTATAGTTTTCTGATGTATTCCTTACTCTGTTTTATTTGTATTTGTTCATGTTTATTGCAGATCCTTCATCAATTCCTAAACATTTATGCACTCCTCCCTGCTCAAGTTCCTTTACATCACATTCTAGTTCCAGTTTGATATTTTCTTCGTATTGCAACTTTTCTGCTTTAAACATATCTTTTGCACATTTAAAAAGACCAAATGTCATTTTTATATAATCTGAAAAACTTTAAATCATTTGCAATTGTGCTTTCAACTCCTCATCTGATGAATTATACAGTTTTAAGTCATTCAGAAAAAAAAATAGATAAAAAGTCTTTAAATGAGTTTTTTTTTCTGGGAGCCAAATTGTAACCAAAGCCTAGCCTATTAAGTAAACAGCTTAGTAGGTTAAGGGTAAGACAAAACAGCAGTGGTGGCAAAGAATCATCCTGGAAAATCTCCCTTTGAATTTTTATTCCTGGGATAATGATTTCTCCTTTGTCATGGCTTAATTGCAAAGTGGCTTGCCAATTTTCATGAGCACTGTAGTATAATTGATCAATGTATGATGTTTTTTATACATCTGTAAGCACTCCTTTATCCGTGAATGTGGTTTGCTGTGGAATGCTTTTTTGTAATCTATCTATGCCACATTTAGATTCCTCCCATTTTTGCAATTACTACTGTGGCTTTATTTAGCAACAAATGATCCTTTTTTCCATATGATGTTCTTTTGTTACCCTTTTGTTCTATTGACGTGATAGAGTTTTCTCTTAAATTACTATAAACTCTGTTTGCTTCAATTCCAGTATAGACTTTGTATATTGTTGGGAGGGAAGTTATTCATCTATAGATTGTAGGGTGGCTTACAGGTTCACTCTTAGGAGTATCATTTTTTTCTGTTGTTAACCGGGTTGATGTCTGTTTGGAATGAGCATATAAGTAATTGTTACACAGGGTTAAATCCATGAGTAAAGATGTTAATACTCTTAGCCAGAAGTTAGGTACTGCATCTGGGCATAGGTTTTTAAATTAGTTCTTCTTAATTTTGTTTCAATTTCTCTGACCATTACTTCATCCCATTTCATATCCTACACATTAGATCTCCTTAATGTTTCTTTTAATTTCTCTATCAATTCAGCATTTTTGTTATGTTATACAGTGTCTTCATAAATATTTCTCCAAAATGTGTCTATTTCTTCTTTTTTGGTGATGTTTCTATTCCTTTTGCTTTGTTTATCAATTGTCTCTAAAATGTTTTTGAGTCATCAGGAATTGCTTATTTTGTACTTACCCTTTATATTTCTCTGTATATCTTCTGAGTTTTCTGCCTGTGTTGATATCTTTAGTTTATTATTTGAAATAGTATATGATAGATCACAGCCTGTTCTGATACTGTGCTTTGTTTTGACCGCATCTATTTTTCTAAGTATTTTTGTTGATCTGTTCCTTATTCTATATTCTTCAACAGTGACGCTTGTTTGTTTTAATCTTTTATTGCATCTTAATTGCTTTATAGTTTTCTCTGTTCAGTACTTCCATGGTGACATTTTATTTCTTCCCTTCCTTTCCCTTATTGCTCTATGTTTTTGTGGTAAGACTTTATCTGTTTTTAGTTTAGCTGCACATAATATAGCATATTTACTTCTGTTATATCACATGAATTTCTGTTATATCACATGAATTTCTGTTAATAGTCTTGATTCCCATGTTCATCTGTTTTATCAGACTTCTAATATTTTGAGTCTTATTTACTTTTTGTAATCTATTTTTTCATTGATCTTAATATGTCTATCCAATGATATATACATTTGTCTATTAAATCAAACAACTCTTCCTATAGATCATTTTCTTCTAAACTGAGAACAACTTATTCATTGCTCTCTGTTTCCTATGAGCATTCTACAGAAAGTTCCAGAACATTTCCATGTGACATATCCTACTCAGGTGCATCCAGCTACATCTCTTGTTCATTGGCTCATTACTCCTCAACATTTTTTATGTCAGAGTTGCCACTATTTTCTGCTGCTTCCCTTGCTGTGCATCTCCAACTGAACTTTTATACTAGTTTCTTACTGAAAGCTTCAAAGCATCATCATGTGGCAAGTCATCACATGATTCCTGTTCCACCTGTTTCTCCTTAGTTTGGGGACTCATTGTTTCATTGTGTTGTGACATTATCTGAGTTGGATTTTCTACACTAATCCTTCAATTTACAGGTAATTCATAACTTTCATTTCTCTTTCTTTAACTTCTCCTTTACTAATCTTCTTTTCTACTCCCCCCTCATGTTGTTTTCTATTTTTTTTTTTTAATTGTGAAGTTTTCCATATCCAGGTGCCTTTGCCTACATTTCTCTTTAAATATCTTTGATGGTGATTTTTCTGCATTGATTAATTTTGCTTTCTCCTTTAAATAAATATTGTATCATATCAAAGCTTTCTTTCTTTCTCATGTCCATATTTCTTCTCCCACTCCAGCCGTTTGCCCTTAATTTGGGGACTCATTGTTCAGTCATGCTGTGGCATTACTGGAGTTGGATTTTCTATATTAAATCCTTCACGTCACAGACAATCCTTAACTTTAGTTTCTATTTGTCTAACGTTTACCTCACTAATCCTCTATTTTATGTTCTTATTTTTTGAATTATGAAATTTTCCATATCTGGGTGCCTTTGCTTGTATTTCTCTTCAAATATCTTTGGAGCTGTTTTTTGTATTGATTAGTTGTATTGATTAGGCTCATTTGCAATAAGTTCCATGACTTTATAAAATAATAGAGATAAGGCTAATAAGCATAATATGCTGTTTGGACATGATAAACTGACTCTTTTACAATCATCTGTAATACCAGCAGACACCATGTGTGTATAGTCAATTATATCTTCTTTGTTTTGATAAGATTATCTTTCAGTTTGTATATTAAACCACCTTTTAGTTGATTGCTGGTGTGCTCATCTGTTGTGATGCATGAAATTCAATTTCTTGTATGTTTTTTTACTTGGGAGTTTTGAAATGAATACAGAAATTATCTGCTAGTATGCATGCAGTGCCCTGTGGTTGTGAAATTTCTTGCTGTGCTTGAGAGCATGTTGCATTTAGCTATATGCTTTTCTGTTGCCCTTATTTTCTATTATTGTTAAAGAACAGCATTGTTACTGTCAGCCATTGATACCAGATGGATCCATTGGTATGAGCTGGAGGATTTGTGTATTTATTTATTTGGCACTTTTTTTGTTCTTTAAGATGAATTTGGTTTGGTTGCTTTTGAAGGCTAGGTAAAACTTTTTTTCTGTACTTTGTTTTAGGGATTTTGTGATTCCACTATAAGGGTGTTTTGAAGTTTGTTGAATATTATTGGTAGTGCTATATGACATTTTGAGTACATCAGTTACTGATGTTTTACTCTTTGTTTCTTGCATTCTATACAGCTTTAGTATGATCCTTTCAGATGTATTACATTTATAGCTTTAAACTTCCCACTGGAGAAAAGAAAAATAATAGTGTCATGCAAGGTTTGGGGGGGGGCGGGGGGGTCAATTCTTGACCAAGGTGCCTCCTGTGGAGAGTCTGCATGTTCTACTTGTACATGTGGGTTTTCTTCATGTACTTCAGTTTTGTCTCACTTATCAAAGAAATACACTGAGCAGATTGATAAATCTGAATTATCTCTGGCTGAGCATGTGATGTGTGTGACACAAAATAATGGCCTGTCTATGTACTTTTGTACTCTGCTTGCATAATAAACTATCTGAATGGTGGCAGCTGTTCTCAGGATTGCTGTAGGAGATAGATGTGGCTTGTAAACTTGCATGGACAGATTGTAAAGCCATGTTTTACCTACATAAAATATATCATGGCTGCCTTTTTGGATTTCAAAATATTTTCTTAAGGTTATTCCAAATGGTATCATCGTATTTTCTGGTTATTGTTGGTGTTCAAGTATTCATGCCTGTTGTGTAGTAATTTACCCAATCTCTATCTGAAATCTCCTATGAATATTTTTGTAGTCATGAAATACAGAAGGAAAGTTATTTTATTCATGAGTTAGCTTAGATTGTCTTTGGTAATCTCTTCATTGTGATAATAAGAATATGTTCTAGCTCTAGTTTGGTATCTTAGAATTTGCCAGTCTCTTACAAATACTGAAATACCAACGCCTGCTCTCTTAAGCCTCCAAGAGGGGAAAGAGAGAGAACATTTCTGCTATTTGTGGAATACCTTTTGTGCCTTTAAAGCAAGTTTCTACAACTGCAAATTTTAGCATCCAGTAATCAAAGAAAGGCCTCAGGATTATCAGAGCAGAGAAAAAACTATGCAGATGTTAACCAAGTCTTGGTCTTGCTTTTGCATTGTTGTGCATTAAGCATATCAGTTTGTAGAGGACAGCAAAAAGGATTTTATGGTTTAATGATTACTAATTTCTGCTTTAGTTCAAGTTACTCCTTAATTAGTTTATTATTAGTTTTTGGTAAAAGAGTATGACCCTAGTTTGTTATTTTAGTTCCAAATCCTAGCTGGGTCATCTGGTATCCTCTCATTTCCCCAAACTACAACCCCTCAAGTCAAAGTTAAGAAGCAAAAACAAAAACTCTTCTGTTCTTCTGCCTCTTGCAACTATAGAAAGTTGGTTGCTACAACCATAACAACCACCTGGCTAAAGTTATTTGCACACAATGATTGCTTAAGTCATAATCACAAATGCAATATTGACATTTATATATGAAACCATATCATCTTTGTGGCTTCATAAATTTCTGTTATTACTGCACTCCTACACCATTGGCACAGCAGGATTATATCCCTTAACAGTCTGTACCTGGGCCAGCTGTCCCCTTGCTCTGCCCTAGATATGGCAGTGCTTCAGTTACCTCAGAAATGCTTAAAAACTGAGAAAATGGAGTGATTATGTAAAGTTCCATAACACTGGTTACTACAATCAGCTCAGCAGAACTAGAACAACTGCTTTTACATGCACAAAAATAAGGAAGTGTGCACCTTTGTGGTGTTTAGTGCAACAATATCAATTCAAAGGGTCTTTAAATTATTATAGAATCCACACTTTTCCAGTAGTTAAACCCAAAGTGTTAGTAAAATGGGAAATGCCTTTTTTGGCTGTGTAAAATTTTCTTAGATTATTATTGTATCATTTGTTTCAACAGTGTGGGAAATGGGTGAAAGTGAAGGACAACATGGATTTTTTGAAGACTTTTAAAATCACTTACACCATGTTTACAGACTATTGTAGGAGCAATGTTTATGGAGAATTGCTGAAAGAAATAAATAAAATGATGATCTTACACAAACTGCAAGGGTTAGAAAACATACTTCACTTAAGATGTATTGCTACACCAAACATGTGATTAGGTAGATGATAAGAACTTATTTTTTTATTTTTCCTTAACAGCCAATGAATGTGTCAGCATATATTTGGATGGTAACCTACAGTTATTCATTATGTTCCTTGACTTACTTTGGATGATGAGCTTTCCTGATACTGAAATAACATGTAATTGATCTTTAGGCACATTCATTATGGTGCACTTTCCCACAAAATAATATGAGCTTTGGTGAGGATGAATGTCTACCACTATCTCCGTTCAAAGTTGCAATCTTTATTCCAGAGTGTACTGCCTGATGCTGTGAGAATCTAAGCAGGAAGGTAGCCTGCCAATTAACATCTCCAACAGATATTTTATTTTTATTTAACATTTGTTTACCAGGAAAGTCCAATTTGGAACAAAGCCAATTTTCAGCAGAGGCCCAGGTAGAAATGCCCCAGACACGTCTTTGTACCATGGGAAGAAACCAGAGTACCCAGAGGAAACCAACACAAATGCAAGGAGGACATGAAGACTCTGCACAGAAGGCACCCCAGCTGAGAATCAAACTGAAAAACCTCTTGCTGTGCTGTGAGGTGACAACCAGGAGTGACCTAAGGTTAACTGGTGCCCTAGGCAAAAGGGCTCCATAGCACCCCCAACCACACCACCTGGTGCTCCCATCCTGGTCTACCTACACCAAATTAATATTGGAAAAGCGCCCTTGCCAAAGCAGCACCCTAGGCGGCTGCCTAGTTGGCCTATGCCTAAGGCCAGCTATGGTGACAATGCTACCGCTACACCATAGTACCACTCAACCAGATTCCTGACAGCACTACTGAGGTGCAGAAGCACCAGATGGTTAACAGTTTAGTTTACTAACTGGAAGCAGCATCTGCTGCATTTAAAGGTTTGATACTACCTCTATTTTTGTCTTATTCCTGATTTGTCAAAGACTCAAAAAGGTCCCTTTCCTAGGCCAGTACAATACTAACTAAATATTTGCCTTTAAGCAAGAAATAATGCCAAACAGGGTGTATGTTATTGTGGAAAAGTCATGTTAACATACATCCTGTTATTTAAGCTTGTTTGTAATTTTATAAGAACACTATTTAAAATCTATTCCTATTTTTGAGTCTTTGTACCACTTTTATTTTAAGCTTTATCCAGATATCTCGAGCTAAAATGTCGAGAGGTATGCAAACCTCTTTGATGCTGCTGTCACTGGTCCATCAGTTTCACTCTATAAAGACACACACACACACACACACACACACACACACACACACACACACACACACACACACACACACACGTGCGCGCACACACACACACACACACACACGCACGCACGCACGCACACACACACACACACACACACACTTTTTGTTTTATTTTTATACTCACTAAGCATCAAAAGTGCTGCTTATCAAGTGTAAAATAATGGCTAAATTGCTCGCACTCTCACTCACATGCATGCATACACTCTGATACACAAACATAAACACACACACACATATACACACACAAATGCACAAACACATATACTTTTTTCATTTTCTTTTTGTTTATATATATTTTGCACTCACTAAACAGCAAAAGTTCTGCTTAGAGAGTGCAAAATAATGACTGTTGTTAGTTTTTTTCATTCCAAGCTCCATGGCAGCTTGATATGCTGCCATCAAAGTGGGTGACTCATTTTTCAGCGGGCATCTCGAATCAGGGTGCGATCTACAGGTAACTCATTCTCTAAACTCTATTATATCAGTATGTTCCTTATTGGCCTCTATAGCATAATCTACAAATTGTGTAAAAGACTTTTTAGCACCTCATGTTCATTTATGAGGTCTACAATGGCAGAATTTAGGTTAAACATTCATAAATTGTTATAAATTCAGCATGTGGTCACTAATAATGTTTTTGCTTTTCATGTTTTTGACTTACCTGTTGTTCTTATAAATCAGGATTTTTAAATTCACATGTCATTACATACTTTGACTTAAGAGTTAGCTATGGAACAGGTAGTGTAACCTAAGAGAAGAAGGAGGGTTACTTGTTTCAGAAATAGTCCCAACTATTTGTCTTTGTTATTCTATACTAGTTATATAAATGAGTCGTACATGAAAGGAAGGAGAGTGGGGAAGAAGCTTGTTTTCCCCTACCAAACACAAGTTATGATTTTAAATGACTCTGAAAAGTTGGGTAATGTTAATATGTGTACCCTCTGAAAAATGTTATTTTAATCCATTTTCTGAATGAGCAGCATCTGACCTGAAGTGCTGATTCTTAAATGTCCAATTCCAAGCTCTCACTTTGATTGTTTTTATCCTTTATTCATAATGATGTAACAAACACAGTGACAGCGAAAGCAGGTTAAGGATTAAACTGGTAAACAAAAAAAAATAAAAAATGTTCAAAATTTAATACTGCAGCAGTTTTAGCAATCTAACTTCATTACCCATTTATCTTGACTGAGAACAACCTAACTGTATTATTCATTTACTGGGAGTGTGGGTTAGCTAACCTTATTACCCATCTAAAATACACATAGGTAAGCTAACTTTATTACTCATCTACTACAAGTAGTGTAGGATGGCTAACTTTATTAGTCCTATATAACAATTGTAAGTAGGCTTACTTTATTCTGCATCTAAAAATGAGACTGAGCAGCTAACGTTATTACAAAAAGCGGTATTCATTAACAGCCTTAAATATTCTGAAAATATTCAAAATTATTTTCTCAATGAAGGTGTAAGCAAAACCATTCAAATGTACTGCACTCATGATTTAAAGGAATAAAACATTGTTTTTAAAACATTTAACATTGCTGCTGCGTTGCCTTTTGTGATTTTGAGCATGTACCCTTGAGAGAACACCGTGCCCACATTCAGCTTGCTTTGGTATATTATGGGCTAAGTGTCTTACCTTTGTACAGCTATATTAAACTATAGCAATCTGAATAGCAGTTTCTGTAAGGAATGTCAGGCCTTTGGCTACCATAGTTTCTCAGTTTTCAGTCTGCTTTTGATAGAGAATTTATTGACTTGCACTTATTGCTGATCCTCTTTATAACAGCCAGAATCAGACAAAACAAGGGCAGTTCATCTGAGGTTACTAAGGTTAGTAAGCACCATGTTCAGTAACATTACTAGAAAATCAGGAACAAATGTGTTTCCCCAAATATACTTTGCCCCCTCAGTCACTACCCAGTAAGTCTGGAGTTATGAGCAGTTATAAAATATATGCTTCTTTAATCCTGACTTCAGGAAACCTCTTGAACAGATCAGACTTACTATTCTGAACATGTTATGTAGGTGTTGGGGTCATCCAAATGACTTTGTGCAAAACTTCCTACTAAGTTATGCCTCTGGAGGGAGAAGTGCCCAGTTTAATGGATCTGCTTATCAGAGTGAATAGATGAAGTTTCTCTAAATATTTTGTTATAGATTTATTATTCTTCAGTTCAAAGGGTAATGCATTACCTTAGAATTTTTAAAGCAGGACACTGCATATTCCCACTGTCAGTTATTTACTTTCTGTTTTACCTGCTCTGGACATTTACCATTTCTTGGGAATTCTCGAAAACAAGATGCATTGTCAAACTTAGATCAATAGCCAGGTGACTCCACAGTTGTAAAAGTGCAAGGAAATTTGTGAAGCAAATGCAAAACTTTCATGCATTTTTTCAGTACTCCATGGACTAGAGCTTTGAATGCACTGACCACAAATTACCAGTCTTGTTTCCTAAAGCTGTGATATATGATGATTTGGAAGCCCACCAGAAAATGAAATGTGGTACCTGTAGACAATAACAGACTTGCTATGGTTTTCTGATATCCACCAAAAGTAACTAAAATTTTCATTCACATGTAAATAGCTTATGATTTTAGACTTCTGCTGAGATCCCAGAGCCAAAGAAACAACTAATTTAAAATATGACTATTTCTGACTTCCATTTTAATGGTGACCCAGTTGGTTTAACTATTAAATTTGCATGTACTACTTCTACTCCTTGAAACCTCAGGATGAGGCCTTCTGACAGTGATAGCACTGGACATTACCAAGGCAAATAGCACCAAGACTATGATAGGGTGGTCTCCCTCATTATTAAGACAATAATGCAAGCAATGGTTACCCTAGCATACATCTGTTTGGTCATCACTATTTTGTCGATGCAGATAGATAGTTAACAGGTATGCAATGCAGAGAAACCCCGGGTAGGTGGAATATTCCATTTTCCCATGAACTGTCTGATCTTGGAGTTAATATATAAAAATAGTGGGGGGTACAGCCCTGTACATGGGGTGGAGGCAGGCTTGCCCACCTGCAAAAACACTTGACATTGGTCTAATCTGCTCTGGAGTAATCCCTGGAGCATGGGCAGAACTTGTCGATATTTGTAAAGTCAATGTTTTTACATCAGTCTCCTGGCTGACAGCATTGTGTCCATTTGATTGAGTGCAGGACATCTATATCTAGATATATAAATATATACAGTAGATATATATATATCTAGATATATCTGTGTATATCTATATCTAATATATATATCTATATATAATATATATATATATATATATATATATATAATTAGATATACACACACACACACACACACACACACACACATATATATATATATATATATATATATATATATATATATATATACATATGGTTTAATATCAAAATGCCGATCCGGGAAATGTTCGACTCCACATCAGCAAATGGTAGTGTGCATTCACTAATGTGGAATCGATGTTATGATAACAGATCACACTATAGTGGGCATCGGGAAATGTACCTTTTTCTCACTGTACTGCACTCCCAGAGTTGGAATATATAATAAGCATGGGGTGTGAGAAGCAGGGGGGGCTTGTCCCCCTGCAAAACTATTACCAGTATATTTCCCTTCCCTCCCAAGGATGGCTAGATATGGTTTGCATTATATACAGAGATTTAGACACAACTAACATTTTTACCCAGAGAATAGTCCCTTGGAAATAATGTCTATTGGCTCATCTAGTCCCCCTTCTTAGAGATACTTACTCTAGGCTCATATAGTTCCCTGCAGTAAAATACATACTCATTTTGTTTCGGAAAAGACTGTCTCACTAAAATATGTTACTGACATTAATCTTTTTTTATGAAGTAACATTGGTTGTGAAGATCCTAAGATCCTATAATTACCCTGATCTAGTTTTCTGATTTAAAATCAATAATATTTCTCCTACATACTTATTTTGATATTCTACCAACAACAGCAGATCATGGGCATATAATGCAAGTTGGTAGGTAGTTGTCATGTAGGGTTAGTCACTTCTAGAGCCCTACTGGGAATACTACCATAGAGTTTGGGCCAAGGTTCAATTTCTAGCCTAGAAAAGAAAGGATAGCGTGGAATCCCTGACTGGTACTTTTATGCTAAATAAATGCTTGGAAAACATAAGACCCCAGATGTACAAAGGTAACAAACTCATACCCTAAATTGAGTTGATGAGGTTCTCAGGAAAGACAAACCTCCATACAGATAATCCCAAAGGACCTTGTCATATGCATTTTCTGTAGACAAAGTGATAGCTGCTGAAGATATTCCTCCTACAAAGTATTGTTCCAGTAGGAGAACAAAGTGCCTGATGTTACTTTGTGACAATCTTTGATCATCATCATCATCCTCTTTCGGCTTTTCCCATTAGGGGTCGCCACAACGGATCATCTATTTCCATTTCTACCTATCCTCTGCATCTGGTTCTGTCACACCAACCACCTGCATGTCCTCTCTCACCACGTCCATAAACCTTATCTTAGGCCTTCCTCTTTTCCTCTTACCTGGCAGCTCCACCCTTAGCATCTTTTTCCCAAAATACCCATCATCCCTCCTCAGCACATGTCCAAACCAACGCAATCTCATCTCTCTTGCTTTGTCTCCAAACTGTCCAACATGAGCTGACCCTCTAATATACTGATTCCTAATCCTATCCAGCCTAGTCACACCAAGTGCAAATCTTAACATCTTTAACTCTGCCACATCCAGCTCTGACTCCTGCCTTTTTGTCAATGCCACTGTCTCCAACCCATATAACATAGCTGGTCTCACTACCCTCTTGTAGACCTTCCCTTTCACTCTTACTGGTACCCGTCTGTCACAAATCACTCCTGACACTCTTCTCCACCCTGCCTGTACTCTCTTCTTCACCTCTCTTCCACATTCACCATTACTCTGAACTGTTGATCCCAAGTACTTAAACTCGTCCACCTTTACCAACTCTACTACCTGCATCCTCACCATTCCTCTACCCTCCCTCTCATTTACACACATATATTCTGTCTTAGCCCTGCTGACCTTCATTCCTCTGCTCTCTAGAGCATATCTCCACCTCTCCAGAGTCTCCTCAACCTGATTTCTACTCTCACTACAGATCACAATGTCATCTGAAAACATCATAGTCCACGGGGCCTCCTGTCTGTTCTCATCTGTCAACCTGTCCATCACCACTGCAAATAAGAAAGGACTCAGAGCTGATCCTTGATGTAATCCCACCTCCACCTTAAACGGATCTGTCACTCCCACTGCAGTCCTCACCACTGTCACACTACCCTCGTACATATCCTGTACCACTCTTACATACTTCTCTGCCACTCCCGACTTCCTCATACAATACCACAACTCTTCTCTAGGCACCCTGTCATATGCTTTCTCCAAGTCTACAAAGACACTGCTACTCCTTCTGACCTTCTCTGTATTTCTCCAATAACACTCTCAGAGCAAACATTGCATCTGTAGTGCTCTTTCCTGGCATGAAACCATACTGCTGATCACTAATCATCACCTCCCTTCTTAACCTAGCTTCTACTACTCTTTCCCATAACTTCAAGCTGTGACTGATCAGTTTTATCACTCTGTAGTTACTGCAGCTCTGCACATCACCCTTATTCTTAAAGATAGGTACCAAAACACTTTTTCTCCACTCCTCAGGCATCCTCTGACTTTCCAAAATTTCATTAAACAATCTAGTTAGAAATTCCACTACCATTTCTCCTAAGCACCTCCATGCTTCCATTGGTATGTCATCTGGGCCAACAGCCTTTCCATTCTTCATCCTCTTCATAGCTGCCCTTACTTCCTCCTTGCTAATCTGTTTCACTTCCTGATTCACTATCCCCACATCATCCAACCTTCTCTCTCTCTCATTCTCTTCATTCATCAGCCTCTCAAAATACTCTTTCCATCTACTCAACACACTCTCCTCTCTTGTGAGTACCTTTCCCTCACTATCCTTTATCACCCTTACTTGCTGCACATCTTTCCCAGCTCTGTCCCTCTGTCTAGCTAATTGGTACAGGTCCTTTTCTCCCTCTTTAGTGTCCAATCTCTCATACAACTCTCCATATGCCTTATCCTTAGCTTTCGCCACCTCTCTCTTTGCCATGCGCCTCATCTCCTTATACTCATGTCTACTTTCTTCATCTCTTTGACAATCCCACTTCTTCTTCACCAGCCTCTTCCTCTGTATACTCTCCTGTACTTCCTCATTCCACCACCAGGTCTCCTTGTCCTCCTTCCTTTGTCCAGATGTCACACCAAGCACCTTTCTAGCAGTCACCCTTACTAGTTCTGCTGTAGTTACCCAGCTATTCGGTAACTCTCCACTGCCTCCCACTGCCTGTCTTAACTGTTCCCTAAACTCCACTTCACAATCACCCTTTTTTAACTTCCACCATTTAATCCCTGGCACAGCTTTCACACTCCTCCTCCTCTTCTTGATCACCAACGTCATTCTACAGACCACCATTCTATGCTGCTTAACTACATTTTCCCCTGCTACCACTTTACAGTCTCCAGTCTCCTTCAGACTAGCCCTCCTACATAGGATATAATCCACCTGTGTGCATCTTCCTCCACTCTTGTACGTCACCCTATGCTCCTCCCTCTTCTTAAAATATGTATTCACCACAGCCATGTCCATCCTTTTTGCAAAATCCACAATCATCTGACCTTCTGCATTCCTCTCCTTAACACCATACCTACCATCACTTCCTCATCCCCTCTGTTCACTTCACCAACATGCCCATTAAAGTCTGCTCCAATCACTAGTCTCTCACCCGTGGGTACACTCACCACAACTTCATCCAACTCACTCCAAAATTTCTCTTTCTCATCCATCGCACACCCAACTTGTGGAGCATATGCACTAACAACATTCATCATTACACCATCAATTTCGAGCTTCATAAATATCACTCTGTCAGACACTCTCTTCACGTCTAAAACACTCTTGGCATATTGTTCCTTTAGTATAACCCCTACCCCATTTCTCCTGCCATCCACACCATGATAAAACAATTTGAACCCATCTTTGATATATGAAACAATTCTTGAGACCATTGTTTTCTGCTTAGCCATCCACAATTCCATAAACATTTTATAATTAAAATTTAGCAAAGAAATGGGTCAGTATGAACTTGCTATTGTAGTTTCTTAATCTTTATAAGGAATTAGTGTGATTAAAGCATTTCTCCAACAGGTAGGACATGCCTGTTCTCCATGCTTTATCCAATTAAAATTTTGCTGTTAAGTCTGTATGTATGTATGCATAAGAATGTTTTTTAATACTTGAATTTAAAGACATGCAGGTAGATGCATGGGTATGCTTTCCTTGAAGGTTGGGCAATGGGCTGGCAACTTGACACCGTAAAAATTCACTGCCAATCATTAGCGCACCAAAGTTCCACTGTGGTGACCCCTAACTGGGAAAAGCCGAAAGAAAGTTTTAGATCAAAACCTACAGTAAAGGTACCATCAGGGATATCACATTTTTATTCTTATCCTGTATCTTACTCCAACAAAAAGGCAGAACATTTTCCTGATTTTTTAGAAGACATTAATAGATCAAAATGCTGCAGAAATTCAGCAATTTGCACTCTATCCACAGTTTTTGTGTCTCATAAATAATGCCAAAACTTTTGAAAACATTTGTTCAGTGTCCCATATACATTGCAGAGAGTAAACCCAAATGCAGAATTTGCAGTTTACTGGCCATTTTGGGCTAATTTCTATCCCTTTTATCTTCCTGCTATAAAAACCACTTTTGCACATTTTTTGCGCTTGTATCAGCTCAGCAAGAACCTGCCCAGGTGATATGCAGAGTCCCACAGCAGCAGAAAGAGTAAATAGAGACTTTGGTTTGATTTAAGTACTTTTTTGGCTTGTTTCTTGTTAGAAATTGCTAATTCCACCTAAACACTCAGTTTCTACCATTTATTTGATACTAAAAAGCCTTTTGCAACTGTTTTATTGTACTTATTTACTGTTTGCACTTTAAATTCATTTTTAAGCATTTTAACTGTTTTAACTGTTGTAGGCTACACACTCAAGTGCAATAGCCATTTTTCTGTGCCATAAAGTGTTTATCTTGTGTTTCCTGCCTTAATTTCTAAAAAAAAAAAAAAAAAAAAAAAACAAAATAAGCTATCCTATACTTGTTTCCTACCTTTTTGAAGCTAGTAGAGTCCAATTTTCAGAGTTTGCTGAATCCAGGGCTGTATTGTAGTTTCTGTGTTGGCCTATGTCTTACTTGGACAGAATGAAGTTTCTCTGTTCACCAGTGAGAGTGGGGAGCTTTGAGCAGCCTATCTGTCCCTGGAGGAGTGGTTTTCAGCTCAGAATTTGTAGTTTATTTGGCCATTTTGGGCTAATTTCTATCCCTTTTATCTTCCTGCTATAAAAACCCACTTTTGAGTGTTTCTGCGCACAGCAAAGCGCCGGTTAGCTGGGGTTAACCATTCCCAGCTCCACAAGGTCCCTTAGAACTTGTCAGTCTTTCAGCCTAAAGCACCCATACCTGCACCTTTCAGCCCAGCACATGTTCTAAATCTACTACAGTACTAAGAAATCAACCCCCACATCTGCCAGAAGGGAATAATCTTTATACTTCCCTACTTATTCAGGCATGTCCAAGAGACAGTTCCCAGTGTACTCTCCAGCCTACCTGATGAGCCTGGGCATATTGAGGCAATGCTACAACTGCCTCATGTACACAGACAAACCTCTCCTCCTACCACCAAACACTAACACTTGCGAGAGATGCACTTATACAGCCAATCTAGAGGCAAGGCTCTCTCCAATCAAGACTGGAATAGACAGTCAAGAGGAGAAGGTAACAACTCGCAACACCCCACTCATAACAAATTGACCAACTAAACCAACACCTCCAAAACCCACACACAGAAACACCAAGACACATACAGAGGCTCTGATTAAAAATCTAAATTTGCCTAGACAACAGAGACCTCCAAAGCAGACAAACAAACAACCTCCTCCCATACCCCAAAAAACACATAGCCCACAAACTCAGTGTGCCACACAACCACAGCCCATAAGGCAAAACAACATACTCAACACACTTGTGATAGGTGACTCTATAGTCAGGCACACCGATGCCCCACTCACCAGGCTGGACAAAGAGAAGGTTACTGTCAGCTGCTTGTCGGGTGCCAGAATCCACCACATAACACATGCATTCAAGTCACTACAAGGCAAGTACAAATATGACTCTGTCATAGTCCATGTTGATGTAAATAACCTGAGATGTATCTCCCTGGACTACATGAAAAGAGATATGGAAGAGCTCTCCGATCTTGTGGCCCAGGCAGGTATGACCTTAGCCCTGAGTAGCATCCTGCTTTCACCAAAAATGATACCACAGTACAAGGATAAGATGATCAAATTCAACAATTGGCTAAGCTTCTGGTGTCATTCAAAGAGGATCCAGTATCTGTCTGCCTGGGATGACATGCTTGACAGGCCACAATGCTTCACTAGAGATGGCCTGCACCTGTCACCCTTGGGATTCAGAATATTGGCCAAGGCTCTTCCCACCCCTATAGTGCCTTTTTTAGGCAAGGCTCAAAAAACAAACTTACCACCATAAGAACTACAGGAAACAGAAAACTGAGGCCAGTGTTACTCAATGCTAGGAGTCTAAACCTCAAAATGCACAAACTCGAGGCACTCCTCAAAATGGAGATCATTGATATTTGTGCAGTGATTGAGACCTGGTTCAGGGCTCCTGAGAGTGCCCCAGCACTACCAGGCTATAACTCATACCACACGTTTCGGCCACAAAACACGGACCAAAACACAAAGGGCGGAGGCGTGACCATATTCATCAAGGACATCCACACCTCCAGGGTAGTTGCAAAATACGATGCCTCTGAAATCATCCAAGTGCAACTAACCCAGGGCAAAAACGCATTCCAAATTGTAGCTTGTTATTGATCCTCCACCTTGACCCAGGATGCTCACTCTTCATTCCTGGGGACATTGGAAAAAATGAGGGTCCAACCAAACACCATAATAATTGGCAATTTCAACTACCCAAACATTAATGGAGAAAACTACTCCTGTACTAAATCCCTGGTTCAGCGATTCCTGGAGTTCATAAACTCTAATGCCCTGGATCAACTTGTCAATGCTCCCACCAGGGGCAACAATATTCTGGACCAGGTCATTGCCAACATGGGTGACTGGTGCTCAATAACCGAGATCAACTCCTTGATGGTTAGATCAGACCATAAACTAATCACCCTAGATATCCACATCCTAACCCCACCCCCACACAAGGAGACCATCGTAAAAACATTTTCCAAAGCCAACTTCACGCTTCTCAAAACTGAGGTGACCAACTTCGTGACACCGCTGCAGATGGATAACTCAGTCAATAAAGTCACGACTGCTGAATCCTACACAAATGCACTCTACAAGCACCTGCATGAGTGCATGGATCATGCTTACCCCAACAAAACCAAGACACTATCCTCCAAAAAAAGGAAGCTGATCTGGTGGTCCCCTCCCATTAACAAACTCTACAACAGAAGGAAAAAACTGTTTCAAAGGAGAGTAAAGAACCAGGTATGGAGGAACTCGCTGATGAGCCTCAGTAAGAAACTAAGATCTCTCATAAAATCCTCCAAAGCTAATTTTGAAAGAAAAATTGCCACAGATTCCAAAGACAACCACAAGGCATTCTTTAGCTATATCAAGAATCTCCATGGCAACACCCCGATCTGCACTGAGCTACAACAGAATGGCACAAAATATACAGAGCCAACTGATATTGCCAACATATTGCCAGATAGGTTCAGTGCTAATTTTACTCCCCCCCCCCACCTCCCAAAGGGCCCATAACTATACCAAATAGTTGTAGAGCCCCGGCAATCACAAAGACACAGGTAAAAACGGCACTCTCTAAAGCAAAAAAACACAGTATCCATGGGACCAGACAACATCCCAGGCTGCATCTTACACGAACTCTAAAATGAATTAGCCCCCCCACCTAAAATCCATGTTCAACCACAGCCTCACTGCAGGCTATGTGCCCACAGAATGGCACACAGCAATGGTTATCCCACTCCACAAAGGAGGAACCACCACAGACCGCAGAAACTATAGACCTATTAGCCTGACAAGCCTGGTCTGCAAGGCCATGGAGCGTATCATCATGGAACTCATAAACAAAGATATAGGTAACCTCCAAACTCTGGATGCTACCCAATTTGGATTTTTAAAAGGTAGGTCATGTCTTCTAAACCTGGTAGATTTCTTTGAAACAGTTACAAAGGCCATAGACGAGGGCAAGGTATTCCACACAGCCTACCTGGACCTCACTAAAGCCTTTGACATTATCCCTCATTCAGGAATCATTGATAAACTCATCAACCTAAACATAAACCCTTATGTCACGAGATGAGTGGCCAACTGGCTCATAGACAGAACCCACATGGTAAGAGTTGCTGACTCTAGATCCGACTCCAAACCAGTGACAAGTGGAGTACCGCAGGGGTCAGTCCTGGGACCCCTCCTGTTCGGTATATAATTCTCTGAAGTGCAAATGAACACCAAGGGTCTATGACTAACCAAGTTCACAGATGACTGCAAACTGGGTGCCATTATCAATTCCCCTGCTGACACAGACATCCTGCAAAAGGGCCTCACTGAGACTGACACCTAGTGTCAAATCATGGCCTTAAACTAAATGCCAAAAAGTGCATTGTTATCCCCTTTGGCAAAAACATGGTACCCATGAATTACCAAATAGGGGGAAGTTCACTTAACACAGAAAGTGTGATTAGAGACCTTGGGACCCAAGTGGATAGTAACCTCTTCTTTGATAACCACATTGTCACAGTGGTCAGAAAATCTTTTTATGTGGCCCACTTAATCACAAAAGGGTTCACATCTAGAAATAAGGAAGTCATCGTTCCCCTCTACTCATCACTTATCAGCCCCTTCACTGAATACAATACCCCGTTTGGGATGTACCTCACAAGACACCTACAACAACTTGAGAGGCCCTAAAAGTACCTCACCAAGAGGATCGCTGGCCTCAAACAATTGCCCTATGCTGACCGGCTGAAGAAATTCAAACTCTACTCGGTCACATACCGCTTACACCTTGGAGACTTCTGTCTGACATACAAAGATATGTCAAACCCGGAATTATTGGACATGCTCCACTTGAAGAAATCCCAATCTCCCCAAGCTACATGCTCTAGGGACCTAAACCTTACCACAACAATGAATAGGACATGCTGGAGGGATAGATTCATGTCCCAGAGAATTCCCATGCTCTGGAACAAGATTCCCATCCATATCAAGCAGAGCTCATCATTAGCACTATTCAAGAAAAACCTCAATAAGTGGATGGGTGATAGGAAATTCACCCCTGTGGTTATGTCTGGGGAACTGATCGATAGAGGGGCAGGAATTTAACAATACATGGGTGGTGAGAGCCAGTACACTGTTGGCTAGGCTTGCCTTGGCCCTCGGGCCAATAGCCTAGTACCTACCTATGAACTTATGAACCTATGAGCAGTTTAAGTAGGGGAGATAGATTGGTGAGCTTTCACTTTTAGCCTTTGTACAAATGTCTTGCATTGGAAGAGTATAGAACTGAATAAATAATCTGTCAAAGGTTATCATGAACCACTTACAGCCTCTCGTTAAAGTTCATAATGAACTCCTTAACATCCCATTTCCTAGTCACCATTTGATGCCTTAGCAGTAGGACTTCAGTCTTATGTAAAGGTTCAAGATTCTTATTCCATCCTTTGAACACTGAAAGCACACAGCCAATGAACTGTTAAAGATACATGTTTTAAAGACACTATTTAAGGTAAAAGAAATCTTATTTTGGATCCCAAAATGAAGCACAATGAAATTCTGTACAATTTGGTCCACCCCTATTTTTCTCTTTGTATTCTTGTTTCTTAAATAGTGACCTGGAAAACCTGTGCATTTTGGCTGGTAGGAGAATTAGATATGTGAATGCTAAGTATGACTTTTGATGCCTAACTAAAGGTCTAAGGAATATGTGTATATCTTAGAAATGATCGAAGTTAAGTGGGTAAGGAAAAGCCAGTCTATTCTGTTATGTTTAATGCTGTGCTGAATATTATGTAAAAGCAGATGGGGTTGAAATGGACAGGTAGACCCATATCTTCGAAGTTAAATGATGGACAAAAATTAAAAAAGATAATTTGCCAGATATGACAACTTAAGAGAATTATGCACACTAGAGGCCTGTAACCTCAAAAGCAATTAAAATTGCATAATATTATCAGCTTCCTTCACTAATGTCCATGAATCACTAATGTCCATGAATTTAAGAATGGTCATTGGCTTTTTTCCCAACCACAGAGCATAAGTAGGGTTACAACCACTGTTCTGTTAGTCACCTTTTAACTGCATATAACATACAGCATGCCAAAACCATAATGTAGCAGATGGGGCAATATAATGGACCTAGCTCTATCTTATAAGTGATGGCAGCCTCTACATTTTGCTTTATCATGTTGTGAGATGATCTTATATGGTATTCTATGCTGCTTAAATGGGTTTTCTGCAGGAGAAGAAAACTGTGGTTTATTTTGGCAGGCTAAGCAAATAATGCTTTTATTTAATAGGACAGTTCAGCCCATTTATAAAAAATGAGCAAGGATTTATGCAGTGCCAAAAGGACACAATGAACTATAAATATGACCCATGGAGACCTACACATCTGTCTGTGTAGAATGGTGTAGGTCACTTGAAATCCCGTCCTTTAAAACAAAGTGATACTGAATCTGTAGAGATGTGCATGATCTCTAAGTAGAAAAAGAAAATATTATAGCGCAGAAGTATATGCATATAAAATTAAATCACCTCTGAATGTATTACACCTATAAATGTATATGTTAAGATAGTCAGCTGATGCCTAGCAGTCATATGACCAATTGTCTCTAAGTTATAGTGAGTTATTTTATAGGAAGCTATTGAGCTCCTGAAATGTCTCATTAAGTCAACACTAATACTGGGATGATAGAATAAATGCATATTAGTCTGACTAGCAAGGTCACTTCAATATTCTACCTCAGAAATCTGATTTATTGAGGTGTTTCATTGTAAGCAGTTTTCTGTTATTCCAGTTGTTCTTTTTTAACTAGTAGCCATCCAGTTCAACAAATGTTGAGAGCAATTACATCACAAAGAAGGAAAGAAAAAAACAGAGATGATTCCCAGTTGCAGTGGTTCTACTTTTGTGCTCATGCTACCTAAATTAATATCAACTACAACTGCTGTTAAACATTACTGCATTGGTCACCACAGATGACATTATCAATATGCCATGTCATAAAAGCTGTAGAGAAAATGTTATAATGACACTCAACCACTGATACACTGTGCTATAGAGTGACCAGTTGCCCATTTGGGGTTCTCATGTTTTATCCACCAACCTTCCAGCTTAACAGAAAATATAACAGCAGTGTGCAGAGAATTACAGCAGCCATTAGTTTTGCACTAAAAAATCCAGGAATGACTGTTTTCTATCCCTGCAGTACTGTAGAATGAATCCATCAACTGCCTTCATGTCTGCTGTAAATTCAGTATTCCTGGTAATAACTGCCCATGATAGCCATACAAGTTTTCATTGTCCAAGTCAGAATACAAACAACATGCTAAATGCATGAGAGGCAACTCAGGAATCTAAGGAACCCTCAAACAATGTTATTGGATCAATACTTCAGATATCATTTGGGATCCTATTGTAATATCAAGCAGGGGCCACTGGAATTAATTTATGTATCTTAACTGCATAAAACTTTGGAATTTTGTAAGTAACACTTGTAGCACACAAGTCTTCTGAGCAGTCATCTCTTTTAAGCCCCACTGATAACTTTAATTTGTCATTTTTAGGGTTCAGTGTGTTTACTCCTTAAATAATGGTATGAGACTAAAAAATATTTTATTTATTTATTTATTTTACATTTGTTGGCTGGGCTAGTCTAGCTGGATACATGTCCATTTTCAGTAGAGGCCCAGGGAGATAAGCTCCAAGCATTAGTAAATTACAAAAAAGATTACAATAATTAAAAATGACTAAATTCAAATACAAAGAGATTAAAAATGTTTTGAGAGAATCAAAATTGTTTCTATGAATAATGGCTCACAGTCTGTGCAAGGTTTAAAATACAATATAAAACTAAAAATTGTGTCTATGAATATTATCTCACAGTCTATGCAAAGGTTAGAAATACAATCGAGTACAAGAACACTCAGAATTCTAAAGTAATGATTTGTAGGTCAGAGAAAGAGAGAAAAGTAGAAGAAAGAAAAAAAAAAGAAGGACTAGAATAAATTTAGATTCTATTGATTAAAGCTGTAGAGGGGACAGAGGCCAGAAGGAAGGGGTATAGAAAGAAGAGCATTAAGGGGGAGAAAGTAGGATTTAGTCAGGTTTAGAACACGGACAAAGCCAATGAATTTTCAGATGTTCTTTGAGATGTTTCTTGAAGAGTGGTGTGGATGAGAGAGATGTGAGTGTACTAGGAAGATTGTTCCAGATTTTACCTACAATGTTAGTAAAAAGTGAGTCCCCAGCTTTATTGTTAGATTTAATGTTGGAGATTAATAGCTTATTTGCTGAGCGAAGTGTTGCAAGATTTCTATAAGGGGAGATCAGGTTAGAGAGGATTGGGGTATTATTTGGGTGATAAAGAATATTATGTGAGATAACCAGTTGATTATACAATAGATGGTTTTGTAGTTCTGACCAACTGAGTTGTTTAAGGTTGTGACAGTGGTGGGTTCTGAAGGGGGTGGCAGTGACAAATCTAGCTATGTTATTATAGCTAGTTTCAAGCTTGCTTAGATTGTGTTTTGATAGATTGATGTATATGGCAGAAGCATAGAATAGGGTAGAAGTTAGGTGAGTCTGGGCAATAGAGGTTCTAGCTAGTGGTGTGAGGAAGGGTTTGATTCTATACAGGGAGCTTAGTTTTTTATTGACAGTCTGTATAGTATTGTTGATATGATCATCGAAGCTGAGGTTATTATCTATGGTTATGCCCAGTAGACATGTGGTAGTGTGAGGGGAAATAGTAGTTCCGTTGTTAGAGGTAATTGTGAAGTGGAACTCTGGTGACTTTTGGGTGAGAGCAAAAAGTACCAATTTTGTTTTTTTAGGGTTTAGGAGGAGGCAATGATGTGTGAACCAATTTTCAACAGTGTTAAATACTGTTTGAGTAAGGGTCTGAAGAGAGATTGATGACTTAGCAGTACAGATTAAAGTAGAATCATCATCATCATCATCATCATATATATATATATATATTAATCTATCATGATATGACATACCCTTCTATACTGGGAATCTTTTACAGAATTTTCTCTGAACACATTCCAAAGATAATAATTCCCTTTAGAATAACAATAAAAATAGAAGTTACATTCTATTACAGTCCTAATATATAAAGTAAACAGGTCTACAGGTGCATTTAAATGATCCATTTCTCATGCATTTGTACAAAAGAAGCCATCATTATCATTGATTTTATTCTGGCAGAATCTTTGTTGATACTGAAGCACCTATTCCCGAAAACAATTAGACCAAGATATCTTTATACAGTCAACCACTTCTAGCTGATTAGTGTTAAGAAAAATGGGTTTGGTAATACAAGTTGAGCCCAAGTACATGGCTTTGTATTTGCCATTATTCAAATTTAAATCCCACATTCTTAAAACTCATTGGAAATGGAAATTAAATAATTGTTGAATGACAAAAAATCATGGTTGTAAGTCACAATTACCTCAGTTTTAATATCATGTGAAAACTTTACAATCCACTTCATGGATGAAGTTGGAAAAATAGAAAGCAAACTGTAAAATGAAATAGAGCCAAGCAAAGATGCCTGAGGTACATCTGAATGAATAAGGTTCACTCAGAGATATGACCATAAGGAAAGCAAAACCTATGGTATTTGAGAAGCAAAATGGTTCTTTAAATACTACTAATCATCATTCATCATTCTCTTTCGGCTTTTCCTGTTAGGGGTCGCCACAGCGGATCATCTCTTTCCATTTCTTCCTATCCTCTGCATCTTGCTCTGTCACACCAACCACCTGCATGTCCTCTCTCACCACGTCCATAAACCTTATCTTAGGCCTTCCTCTATTCCTCTTACCTGGCAGCTCCATCCTTAGCATCTTTTTCCCAATATACCCATCATCCCTCCTCAGCACATGCCCAAACCAACGCAATCTCATCTCTCTTGCTTTGTCTCCAAACTGTCCAACATGAGCTGACCCTCTAATATACTTTAAATACTACTAATAATTTATTTAAAAGGTACAAGAAAGACCCATCAAAGTTATGATCTTCACTGTAAAATGTCTTGAAACTCCTGTAGTGGAGGCCCATGGGATATATTCAAATTGACTCTTATGTGCTTCAGCTAGAGGGCTTCTGAATGCCCGTGACATTTTACTTTCATATTTTAATTCTTTACTGTCACATTCAAGTCAATAAAGCCAAACCCCACAATTTATCATTTGCCCTTTGGTTGGGAACTTATTTAAAAAGAGAAACTTGAAAGGAACCACCCTGGAAATAATGTTGGACTAAAACCTATCTTTTGATACTCAGGTTAGCAATTCTAAAGTGATTATTATGATGGATGATCTCAATATAGATTGGAAACTCATCAATTCTGACAACCCACTCCATCAGTAAACCTATATTGAGTCTCCCAAATGATTACTATCCTAATAAGGACAAAGGGTTTCACTGGAAAAGCTTACCCAGACTCTGCCACAACATGCTGTGAGGGAAAGATTTTCTTGTATTTTGTATTGCTTTATTGCCTTCTCCTATTTTGTGTGTAGTGATTTATTTTCTTTACACTGTTTCTCACTTGCATTCTGTTTTAAATGCATATTTAAACTAGGAAAGAAACCACAGCTGTGTCTCTCGTGAGTAACACAAATTAAATTTTCCCAACCTTCCAGCGGTGGTGCTGTCATGTTTATAAACTCAACTGTCTTTCTAGTTGCCTGCCCCTTATGTTAATTTGACCACGTATCTCCTTCCCTCTCCTCTTTCATTGGCTATTATGAGTAAACATAAAATTATTATTTTGTGAAAACACTCCCTTTCAACTATTACAATTTATTGGCCATCTCACTGCATTCAGTAGAACCAGAATACAAAGTGCCCACACCCTTCCAGTCTATCTTGATCTTTCTTTAAACTCTATTTTTTCCTCCCATAATCCCCCATTATCATTGAAATATGTCCCAAATACAAATACACGTTTATGGTTTTAGAACAAGTAAAAAATGATAATGGGGGGGATTATGGGAGGAAAAAATAGAGTTTAAAGAATTATGGTGGCAAGTAACTCTGGAAGCCGACAAACCCCCTGGTTTAAATGATTGTATTTCCATTGTACCACTATTAAAATTAAGGTCTGCAAAACTTTGAATGGGAAAGGGCATAACAATAATACAAATGACCACTAGAGGACATTGGGAATACATTTGAACATCAACATTAATACTGAATACTTTTAATGGTTTTTAATGGTTTTAAAGTTTTTAATATATCAATTTATATAATCAAGTGTTTTTAATTAATATACATGTACATAAATGAATTTTAAAGAGATTATCTAAGTAATATGGTAACATAATTGGTTGTTTTTTTAAAGTATAAAGTGAACATTTTTTATTTTTTTACTTAATGTTTTTTTTTGGCAGCTATTGGTCTATTTAAATGAATTACCAAGCTTTCATTGGTTTTAGCAATAGAGTAATCATATAAAATGGTGTAATTAAATATGCTGGTCATCTGATGAAGTCAATTTTAATGATGAAAATGCTTGTGGTGTTTATGAAGGCGTTCATGCGTTAACTGATTTTGTTTTTGGCCGTTTCTGTTTTTGAGTGGATATAATAAATTGAATTTTTTAAAGTGGACGTTATCCATCGTATTTTCTGCACTTTGGTGGATTTTATGGTTTATTTGTGCAGTTAATCCACTTATTTTCGATATCTTGATCTTTTAAAATTAGTATCTTTCCACTTAGATAGCTAAAGCTTAAGTTACGCCCTACAGTACTTAGGGTATGAACCCATTTTTCCAACTTATCTTTATAATCTGCAACATCAAGTGCAAGACTATCAGTTATTGCATAGCCCACATTCTGCAACTCAATACTCATCTTGGGATTAGTCTTTCTGCTTTGCTCCTGGTGAGAGAAGGAGCACAGGAACATTTCCTGGGACTGCTGATCACTGGAAAGTGAAGTAACTGCTTCACAGGCGCCAGCTTGGATTTTGAGCTTATATTTTGCTCCTGGTGAGAGAAAGAGCAGTGTATAGATTCCTGACTGTTTCTGGTTGGGAAGTGAGTGTCTGTGCTTGATTTTCCTGGCTGGTCTGGTTGTATTCAAGACATCTGCTAGGAGAGGCTACAAGCCTACAGACCATTACTTCATTTGGGCCAAGACTATGGATCACCAAACAAGTTGTGGCCTGCTTCTGACCTTGGGATCGGTGCTACTGTTTTGCTTCTGATGAGAGAAGAAGCAAAGGAGCATGTATCCCTGCAGATTGAAGCCATGGTGAGACCAAAGCTAGTAGCAGTCAGGCAGTAGCCATTCAGGTGACTTCCCTCTTTTCATTATTCTTGACAAAGCTAATTCTTTCTTTTCAGTAAGTACTGCTTGATTTGCTTCTAACTTCAGAATATCTGCCTGAATACTCCATCCATATATCATCAGGCTGTACTTGTTAGTTTCATCTCAAGTGTTTGGTAGAGTCCAGTATAGACACAGACACACTGAGTTGACATTTTTCCTGTAAACGCATGATTGAAATTTTACTAATACCTAGTTGCACACATAGGGTTACGACCTTTTCAAATGTCCAAAGTGGGACTTTTTTGTAGAAACTTGAGATTTGTCAGGACAAAACATACCCATGGCTAGTGCAAAGGATAGAACTTCACTTTTTTGTCAGAATAAAAGGTTACTCTTGTAGCATTTGAGTTGTTTATGCTAGTTCATATAATATTAGGTGTTTCACATACAAAATAACTGTTTTATGGAACTATTAAAGAAAACTTGGGAAATATTTTTATCCTAAAATCTCAGGATATTTGCCATTTGCAAGTTTTTAATCAGGACACAACTGCCAAAAGAGGGACTGTCCCTCACAAGGAGGTACAGGTGGTAACCCTATGCACATAGGACAACTAGTTTCTGGTGACAAACACTGCCCTCAGAGTTGCAAACCAGATACTCCTGACATTACTTTATATTCTCACTCTAACTGTCTAATCGATAAACAGTCTGTTGCCAATGATATGAACTTTCCCACTATCTCTGTTACCAGCTTGGTGGATATGGGCATCCTCAGGCAATGCGGAATGTGTCTCTTGTTCACTGAAAACCACTTAATTCTCAAACAAACTGATATGGTATATGAAATGTATTTACACAATGTCACTGGAGGCAAAGCTCTCACATAAAAGCACTCCTGTTGTCAATAAGGTTGTCAGCAGTACACATGCGCACCCATCACACACAAGTCAAAGCAGACACATAGACCCACATATGCTGAGGGATTTAAATGCTCTATGATGAAGTACATATGACAAACACCTTCAGCAGCCCCAAATGCACTCTTTCAAAACAACACCCACATCAACACATACAGCCACATCTCATAGATCCCCTACCTCTAAGCTCATAAGGCAAGCCACCACACAATCCAAAATTCTGGTCACTGGAGTCTTCATTTTGAGATATACTGATGTCCCTCTCACCAGGCTGAGTAAGGAGAAAATCACCATCAGTTGCTTATCAAGGGCCAGCATCTACCACATTGCACACAACAATCCGGTCTTTGGACCACAAATACCAGTATGACTCATAGTCCATGTGGGTGTAAATGATCAGTGATGACTTCCCTAGACTGTATGAAGAGAGGCATCATGGAGCTCTCAGAATGTGTGTCACAGGCTAGTACGAGCCAAGCACTGAGCAGCATTTCACCTCTCCAAGGATGATGCCACAATATGAACAAAAGATGACTAGCATTAATAATTTGATTAGTCTCTGGTGCCTTTCTAAGGGGGTTGCAATATTTGTCAGCATGGAAGGAACTGGTCAACACACTCGCTTTGGCAGGGATGGTTGGCAACTCTCCCCTCTAAACTTTTGAATATTAGCTAAAACATTGTCCCTCCCCATAGTGCCTTTTTTAGGAAATGCTAAACTGAAAGTACTTCAAACATAGCAAATCAAAACCAAGAAAATCTAAAGGTGTTACTGCTCAATGCTAGGAGTCTAAACAAAAAAAAGACACCCTAGAAGCTGTTTTCACCCTAGAGAATGCTGACATATGTGCGATTACTGAAACATGGTTTGTAGCCGTGGAGAGCACACTGACATTGCAAGGTTATAATGCCTTCCACACATTTAGACCAGCTACTACACTGATAGGGACTAAAGGTGGGGGTGTCACGATTTACATCAAAAATAAAAATACTGCAAGGCTGGTCAAACAGGACAATGCACTTAAACTTTTCCACATTTAAATCACCATAGGAAAATCCAGTACCACTTCATTGCAAGCTAAAGGTCCCCCTGTATGACTCAGGAAACACATACATGTATATAAACTTATTGGAAACACTCACCATCCAACCAAATATCATATTCATGATGACGGTGACTTTAATTACCCCACTATTAATGCAGAATCATATATGACATGAAACATAGAAACAGAGATTTCTGGACTTTTGTAAACACAAACTCCCTGGACCAGATTGTCAATATGCCAACCAAGGGTGCAACCTCACCGGATCTGGTCCTCACTAATATGGGAGAGTGCTACACCTCCCTCCCCCAGTGTAATTTCTTCTCTGGTATGGTCAGACCACAAAAAGGTCTCCTTTGAAGTGAAAATAAAACTTCAGATCTCAGCTAGACCTGGAATATTCAGGAACTACTCTAAAGCTAACTTCCTGTGATAGCCTGGCAAAATTTCAAGCCCCCATAAACCCTGAGAATATTGCTACCTATGCAGAACTGTTCACAAAAATCCTATACAAGCATGTTAATAGCTGTGTAGAGTCAGCTGAATACACCAGGAAGAAGTACAGAACTACTCAAAAAAAAGCCACCCTGGTGGAATCACGTCATTGATAGGTTATATAACAAAAAGAAAAAAATCATTGGAAAACTTAGGAATTGCAGCACCCAGCAGGATAAAAGCACTCTCAAGCTAAACAAATAACACAGAGCTCAAATAAAATCTACCAAAGTAAAATTTGAGATAAATTAACCTACCAGGCCAATGACAACTACAAGGCATTCTTTAGCTATGCCCGCAACCTCAAAGGGAATACACAATTGTGTGCAGATGTCATTGTTAATGGAACTACCCATACTGAACCAAAAGGTATAGCAAACCTACTGGCTGACAAATTCATCTCCAACTTTACTGCTCTATTCCCCTCAACCTTCCCTCAGAAAATACCATCAAATACAACCGCCCCCTGCTCTCACTAGGGAAGAGGTCGTTAATGCTCTCTCTAAAGCCAAGATCACTGCATCAGTGGGCCCAGACAATACCTGAGGATGCTTTCTAAATAGCATGAAACAAGACCTATCAGGCACTTCTGAACTGCTATTTAACTGTAGCCTCCAAACAGGCTTTATGCAGAAGGATAAGTGTTGCTGTTCTCCATTCATGAGGCATAAAGGTGGGCCATCTATAGACCCTGGAAACTACAGACCTTTAAGTCTCCCTAGTCTCATATGTAAAGCCATGGAAAAAATTACCATGAAAATGATCAGTAATGACATAAGAAACCTCCAGACACTGGACCCAACCCAATGTGGTTTCATTATAGACAGGGCATACCTACTCAACCTGGTGGAGTTCTTTGAGAAGGTCACCAAAGCAATGGATGAGATGAGGACAAAATGGTTCACACTGCCTACCATGACCCGGCCAAGGAATTTGACAGAATACTCCACTCTGGCATTGTTGATAAACTTAGCAGGTTAAGTGCAAACCCTTATGTCACCTGGTGGATAGCCATCTGTCTCACAGACAGGACCCATGAAGTTAAAACTGGGGGTCCACCTCTACAAAGAGGCCAGTAACAAGCAGAGTTTGTCAGGGATTGTTTCTATGACTACTCCTTTTTTAACATTTACTTCACTGACGTTAAGGCCAATGTCAATGGCCTTTAGCTGACTAAACTCACAGATGATTGCATATCAGGAGCTGTCATTGAATCATCCATCAATACAAATATTCTCCAGGAAGGGTTGACATAAACAAACTGGTGTCAGAGCCATGGACTAAAACTAAATGCCAAGAAATGCATAATACTATCCTTTGGGAAGTTGTCCACCCCTGATAACTATCATTTTAACAACATATCCCTAAGAGCTGATCTAGTAGTCAGGGACTTGGGAACACACATAGAAGTAATCTAGCCTTTGACCATCACATGTCTGCAGTAGTAAGGGAATCATTCTATGTTATGCAACTTATAAACAAAGTTATGGCATCTAGGTCCAAGGAAGTTATTGTTCTACTATAGTTGTCCTTCATTAGACCTATCATAGAGTACAGTGCCCCCTTTGATATGTACCTAGCCAGGCATATTCAACAATTGGAATTTCCAAGAGGTTCCTCACTAAAAGAATGCAGGGAGTAAGTAACATGTCCTATGTAGACCGCATCATGGCCCTCTCCCTTTATTCTGTCTCCTATAGGATATTGAGGGGAGATCTATGCCTGGCATACAATGTATTGGCAGACCCCCCTCTCATGGATCTGCTGCATATCTGCAAAATAAATAGCACCAGAATTACCCCTTCTAAAGACTTAAACCTTGTCTGTGATATAAATAGGACATGCTGTTTATCCCAGAGACTACCCCTTCTCTGGAATAGGCTCCACATCCATGTGAAGCTGAGTTCCTCCCTAACCCAGTTCAAGTGTAACTTTGGATAATTGGATGAGGAACAGGAAATGCATCCTTGGATTGGCATCTTTGTCTCTGATGGACACAGGCAGCCTGTAAATGCTTCATCTTCCAAGATCCTGCTTGTAAATGTTTCACTTCCCAAGATACTGCTTACATTTATCAAGGGTATCAGAACTTGTCAGAGATTTGGGATGTATAGCTAGGTTTAAAAAGGCCCTTGTGGTGGTTAGCCTGGTAAACACCTATAAACCTATGAACCTTGACAAAAGTAGAAGTAGGCAGTCTGTAGTAAACTGGATACTCAGTACCACCTCTAATAGAAGTAGTAATGCTGGTTGCTTATCAGACACAATCATCCATGACCATCTTTCAATGTTTCCATGGAGACAACTAAAACACATAAATAAGAACATTTCTTGTAGCCAAGTGCACAATCTTTCACCATTTAAAAAAAGACACTTTTGTGGCCAACTTCCATCAATATAACTCACTTAGACTAAAATATATGCCTCTTAATGATACAATGTCACAGTTTAACAAAATATTTTTAATCTACTAAATGACATAACTCCAGTAAGAACAAAATAGTCAAATCCAACCAGCACCATGGCTAACAAAAGAAACTCAACCAATATTGCTATTAAGAGATAAGGCATGGAAAGCTTTGCACAAAAATGAAGCACCAAAGCAGCGAACAAGAGCAGGCAAAACAAACTTCCTTCATGAAACCCCAGTAGAGACACCAAAATAATCCTATGTCTAGATTCAATAAACTTCGTGTAGGTTCTGTGCAGAGCCTACACGTTGTGTATTTCCATACATGATACTGCACATTGCATGGTATCGTGCAATCTTCCGCCATGAATATTAATGACATGCAGAGCTCACAGGGAAGATTTCTCCACTCCCCCAGGTGTCATTGGCTGAAAAACCTGTATAGTGAATGTGGATCATTCCAGGGCAAAGGGCAAGGATGGATTTTCTGAAATATATGAAGAATGGAACACAAATATATATGTCATGATATATCGACTGCAATCTTCAGTGATTTCATAATAAACTACCCATTTTACAAGGAAAAAGCCAAATATGATGCAAATATCTGGACATTCTGCAAAACTGCAGACATTCTGCCTTTTGTGTTTGAATTAATTTGTTTTATCCTTTATTTATTTATTGATTTATTTATCTTATTGCTAATTTGTACGCGATGCATTGTTTGCATAAGTATATTTAGCTGTGCTTAGCTGGTTTGCACAAAGTGCAGCAGCACGCAAACTGGAGGAATGTACCAACCAGGTTGTAGGCAGGACCCAGACAGCCACACATTTGAACCAGATGCATTCAATTAATAATATTGTGCATTGTGCAATCACTGTAAGCAGCGTTGTACTATGGTTAGCAGCAAGAAACTTACAATAACTACTAAGGTAGAAGATATCCATCTCACTAATCCTGTGGCAGCAGGTGTTAAGTGTAAGGTTCTAGTGCAGGGTGTGCAAGTTTTGTTTTACTGTTGTGAAATTGCAGATTGTAGCAATAAAGTGCAAGATACGCAACTGTTTCTTCAATCTTCTTGTTGTAATAGCAGCAGGAGTAGGAGAACTGTGTATATGATAAAACTGACTAGCCCATTTGCACATGTGCCTGCATACCTAATCAGCTATAAATCTCTGTTAGCCACTGCTGCGTATCGCTTACTATCATGCAAACACTGTGCCCGGCAGTCTTGCCTACCACGTTTGCTTGATGGTAAGCAATGTGCAACATTTTTAAATGTTGCACATTCAAAATGAGCATATTGTCCCTAAGTGTGAAACATGGAATAGGCAGGAAGCACATCATATAAAGTGCAATTAGCAGGAATGCTCATTAGACATTGAGCTTGAACTATGGCAAACATGTCTGGAGTTGCTGGAGAGGGTGTGTGCTTTTGGGTGCAGTGTTGGGGTGTCTAGGAGCCCAAGATTTTTGTTGCACTCCTGGTTAGAGAGCATGGGCCCAGGTTGCTGCAGTGGGACTATTCCAGCTCCAAATATAAATCTGAAGCCCGGAATAGTGTTGAAAGGCTTCATTGCAACAGGTATCCCCAGCACAGGTGAGCATTTCAGACATCATTTTGATGACTTCTGGAAAGCAGGATACCATCGAGCTTTGGATCGGGGAATGTCAACAGGGTACACCCCACAGATGTGTAAGTATTAATTTTATTGAGTAACAGTTAAAAGCTGAATATAGTCAAGACTGGTATTTATAATGGTGTTCTGCTCTTTTCTGTTTTTTCATAGCTACTGAGGAGATAGTCTTGAATGTTCAATCCCATGCTGCACATCTAGCAAGAATGCGAGAAGCATGGGCTATATATGCATCAGGACAATACTGTCTAAATAGGATTTTAATAATAATAAAAACAATTTCTATAGTCATTTTGTAGCATTTAAAGTTAAAGACTGCTTAGCTGGTATTCACTAGAGTTGTATCAAACTGGGCATGCATATCCCAATTGTAAAAAAAACTGTGCATGCAAGTAGTCTGTAGTACAAAGCAATGGTGCCATATTATCAAATAACAGAAGGCATGCATCTCTAATCTGTAAAAGGAAAAGTATGCCTGCAGTAGTCTCTAGGACAAAAGAAGTATTTTTGCATAGTCATTGGCTGTGGGTTCAAAAATTGCACTTCCCAAATATACAGTACTGTTAGGTTTTCATCATTATTGGAATGTGACTTCATACCTTTATATCAGTGGCACAAAATACTCTCTGTAATCTGTATTCAGTGTAATTGGAACATGCATATGTATCAAAATGAACATGCATATCCCAACTGTAAAAGAAACTATGTATGCCTTAGTCTTTAGTACAAAGCAATGGTTCCATATTCTCAAATAATACTGGGCATGCATATTTAAACTGTAAAAAGGAAAAGTATGCATGTAGTTGTCTGTAGGACAAAAGAAGCATTTTGGTGTAGTCGTTGATTGTGGGTTCAAAAACCACACTTCCCAAATATACAATATTATTATATTTTCATCATTATTGGAATATAACTTCATGCCTCTATATGATTGACACAAAGGACCTTCTGTAATCTGTAATCCGTATAATTGGAACATGCATATGTGCAATATATGCACACATCAAGGATTGGTGGCTGCAATCTGTACTATAATGTGCCTCTGTTATAAACTGGGTAGTCTTGAAAGTAAGGAAGAAACTTGTTAGAGGAGTTCGTATTGTTAAAAGGAAAGGTAACAGAATAGAGTAAAATAATTGTATCAGTGTTTTGTATGTCACATATGAAGTTACTAATGTTTTGCCTTTTTTCTTACCCCAACCCTTTTCTCTCTCTTTTTTGTGTTTATTTTAATGTTTTTTTTTGGGGGGGTTATTATTTTCTTTTATTTTATGTGTTTACTTTCTTGTTGTTGTTTTTCCCACAGTACAGCAGGGGAGGACTCTCCCACAGTATCCACCTGTCTACTAGCTACAGCACAGCTACCCAGCACATCTGGTGCAGTACCTGGTAGCACCCCCTCTGTCACCCCTGCACTACCAGGCCCCTCAGGTAGTTATGACCCAGAAGACAAGATTGTGGCTCACTCTGAGTACAATGGTGGAGAGAATGAGTTTATTATTTGTGATGAATTGCCAGGGATGGTGCATAGGATTATGCACCACACTGTGGGTGTATGCCTATGCCTGATGAAGCACCTACTCTCCATTCTAGTGCAGAGCACCTGTAGGAGGTGCAGACATTGGGCACTGCAGCCAGTAGTGCAGTGAGGTGACAGTGATGACAGTCAACTGGGTGAAGACTAGATTCTCATTGTTAACCACCTGGATGTGCATGGGATCGAGATTTCACATCCCCGTCCCCACCCATAGTGTTCACCCACCTCATGTGTCCTTCACTGTCCCTGTGTCTTGTCTTGTTTGTCTTGTCTGTATACAATTGCTTCCTCACTTGCCTGACTTACCTCACCCAGACATTCCTACAGCCCTTCCCCAACATCTCTCTCTCTCTCATAAAAATGAGCACCTGTCTCACAAAAAAAAAAAAAAAAAAATCATCCCATACATAGCTCTCTATTTCACATACACATGTTCATAACACATATGATTATTTCAAATTCTCTGTACAATTCTCTATACAACAGATTGTGTTCTGTCACCCCTTTCTCTGGAGGTGACATTCCAAATTTAGCCAAATTTGTATGTTTTACTTTAGAAGAAATGGATAGCTATGATTCTTTCTGACATCCTTCCTGCACATTCTTGCCTTGTTTTCACTTTGTTCTTCCCCCAGATTGCTTCCCATTTCACCACTTTCCTGTCTCCCCAATTTCTTTTCTTTAAAGAATTATTGCACGATGGTGTGTAGTGAGCACTATGTGCGACAACGTTTTTTTCCAGTGGGTACTACTGACTACCTACCTTAACTGTTTTATCTGGTAACAGTTACTTTGTAGATATGTGATAGTTATGTGCATTATCATTATGTTATGTTTTAGAACAGAAAATGTCATTGAGGTGCAGAACCCCCCTTCAGTGAGGTAGAAAGTACCATAATAATGGAGACGCTACACCAACATGACACTTTCCTTCTTGGAAGGGATTATCCTGATATGCCAAAGAGGCTGAGGATATGGCAGGAAATCATTGATAACATAAATGGTGTGGGCGGCAATGGCCATACTTATGAGCAGGTGTACCACAGGGCCACTGACATGATCCCAGAAGGTGTGTAGCTGCTGTTGCCTGAGACCAAGGGTAACCTGTGGTGAGTCTGCTGCAGAACGTCCTCTCACCCTCAGAGAGGAAATCCTGATGAGTCTTCTGACACAAGATAACTTACAGCAGAGTGGCCCACAATATGTCCTTGATGTGGATGCAACTCCTTAGTCTCAAGAAGACCTTCCAGGCTTTGTTATATGACTAGTTCAATACTGTTGTATGGTAAAATTATGAAATAAAAGTTACTTCTGTGTTACTTGTGTTTTTTGGGTGGAGACTGAATATTAGTACAGTGATAAGCTCAGTTTGGAATTGTCACATGCGTGTTAAAGTAAAATGTCATGCTGATTGGGAGGAGTGCATGTAGTACATCCTGTGTTACTGTTAAATGTGATGATGCTGGCCTTACGTCTTGCTTCACTTCTTTCAGGACAGTCAAGAATCCATAGGCCTTCTGCATGTGGTAAGCCAAATCAAGTTATTTCAGTACGACTGATCAATTTCTAGTAACATAATGTGTTATTTTAGGCCTTTTGTGTGTATTGTTGTACTGTCTGTAACAGTGGTAGCACTGTTAGTTGTTTAGCATGTAGTGCACCACAATAGTGCAGGTATTAATGTATTTCTGTGTTTCTCCATTTTTATCACAGGCGATCAGGACAGTGGAAGTGTGGGCCCTGTGCTACCTGATGTCTGTGTCTTATCAGACACTGATGATGATGGTGGTGAAACTGAGGCACAGTCAGGGAGCCCACAGGTTGAATCTGACATAGAGGTTGACATCCAGCCACCCCCTTCTTTTCCCCCTGGACACAGCCATTAGGCCTATGCTTACCCAGTCCACTGAGCCCACATATATAGGATAGGTGGTGGGTGATGACACTGAGAAGGAAAGTATGGCCACTGTGGCTTCAGTGTCTAGTGAGTCTGGCCTTAGCAAAAGTGTTGGCAAGGTGCCACACAGGAGGATTGATAGGGACGCTCAGAGGGGGTCTGCTGTCCCTCCTCCACCTGCTGCAGATGCCTCTTCCTGTGTCACTCAATGTATGTTTAGGCCCATCATGGAGGCACAGTCATGTTCAGAAAGGCATTCCAGACAAATGCTCGGGGTTGTGGATGTGGTACAATATGATGTGCATGACTGCCTCCACAATGTTGCCGATTCTCTGGATTGGATGAATGACATGTTAGAATAAGGGGTGTCTGTGACTGACCAAGGGGTGTCTGTCATGGAATGAGCAGTGTCTGTAATGGAATGTCTGCTGGGAGAGGAAAAGCATCCTTGTGGGTATAGGTCAGCCACAACATCTGCTGAGAGCCAATGTGGCCATTCCCAATCATGCTCCCATAAGTGACAGTACTTCCACTCATCCATCAGGATGTGTGCTGTCTACAGCCAAATGTGGCAGACTATGGAGTCCCAGTTCTGGGTGTTCCCATGAAGGGAGCACATTCACCAGACATCTGACCTTGGGCATGGATGTGCCAGTGCAACCCCTGGCAGGGCCAGTTCCCATGGTCGGGTGTGACAAAGATGAACTGCCACCTCTACCATGCATGGCTCACACCTGTACAATATACCAAGATGTAGATCTAGCATTGAGCTTGGCTGTGCTCATGCAGACTTTCACATGGAGGATACCTACAGGTACACACACAGCCAGCCTGCTTCACTTTCTCCCTCACACAAACTCACAGACATTTTGCATCAGCCTAGGCCTCCTGCACCCCATCACCCTGTGCAAGTGATGATAACTGTGTCATATCCTTGTTTTCTCTCTTTTGGATTCAGGAATACAAAAGCTTTGTGTCTGATGCACAGGGTGCATAGCTACATTAGCACCTACTCTATCTGGATTTGTGCTGCTGAACTGATAATTGTACCTGGCAGTTATATTTGCCTTGCCAAATGCTACAGTAGATAGCATCATCATGACAGTACTTTCTAGTGTAGTCTCTTGTAACAATTGTGAAGACAGGAAATCCAATGTGTGTCATTATTTTATAACCTTTCTCTGTCATGTTTTCCAGCACATACTTATGGTGCACATCCCAAGAATGCCATCACATGCAGATCTCAGAATTGTATGACATCACTGTAGTCAAACTCATCAGGACATAGGTTCATAGGTTGGTATTAGGCTATCAGCCCTAGGGCCTATACAAGGCTAGCCATAACAATTCCCTGGCTATTTCTTCCCACAATATTTACTTCCTTGGACCCTTGTCTAACAAGGGTGACTTTCCTATCTTCCATCCAATCAGTAAGGTTCCTTTTGAAGAGGGCCAAAGAGGCACTCTGCTTGACATGTATGGGCAGTCTATTCCAGAGTCTGGGGAGTCTCTGGGTCAGGAAACTATCCCTCCAGCATGTTTTGTTCATTGTGATGACAAGGTTTTGTTCCCTGGAGCGTGTGGCTCTGAGGGATTAGGATTTCTTTAAGTGTAGCATGTCCAACAGCTCTGGGTTTGACATGGCCTTGTATGTTAAGCAGAGATCGTCTTTGAGTAGACGATATGTGACAGAGTATAGCTGGAGTTTTTTTAGATGATCAGCATATGGCATCTGCTTTAGGCCTGTAATTCTTTTAGTGAGGTATTTCTGCGGTCTTTCCAGTTGTTGCAGATGTCTTGAGAGGTACATACCAAATGGGGCATTGTATTCTATAATGGGTCTAATAAGGGATGTGTAAAGTGGGACAGTGACCTCTTTTTTTCTGGATGAAAAGCCCTTAGTGATGAGGTGTGCCACATAGAAGGATTTCCTGACTGTTGTGGTGATGTGGTTATCAAAGGTGAGACCACTGTCCACCTGTGTCCCTAAATCTCTTATCACACTTTCAGTGTTTAGTGTACTGCCACCTATGTGGTAATTCATGGGTACATGTTTTTTCCCAAAGGGGATAAATATACATTTCTTGGCATTGAGCTTGAGCCCATGGCTCTGGCACCAAGCATCTGTTTCGGTAAGGCCCTTTTGTAGAATATCCACATCATTTGGGGATTCAATAATGGCTTCCAGTTTGCAGTCATCTGCGAACTTTGTTAGCCAGAATCCCTTAGTGTTGGCCTGCACTTCAGAGAAGTAGATGCCAAACAAAAGCGGTCCCAGAACTGAACCCTGAGGTACTCCACTTGTCACTTGTCTGGAGCTGATTTGGAGTCGGCTAGTTTTACAGTGTGGGTTCTGTCAGTAAGCCAGTTGGCAACCCATCGAGTGACATAGGGATTAATGCCCAGCTTAGTAAGTTTATCTATGATTCCAGAGTGGGGGATGGTGTTGAAGGCCTAGGCGATGTCCAGATAGGCTGTGTGGACTGCCTTACCCTAATCCACAGCTCTGGAGACTGATTTGAAGAAGTCAGTCAGGTTCAGGAGACAAGATCGGCCTTTCATGGACCAAAACTGGGTGGGGTCCAGTGTTTGAAGGTTGCCAATGTCTTTGTTTATAGGTTCCATGATAATATGTTCCATAGCCTTGCAGATCAGGCTCATCAGACTGATGGGGCGGTAATTCCCAGGATCCAAGGTGGGTCCCCCCTTGTGGAATGGGATAACTGTAGCTGTGTGCCACTCAGTGGTTATGAAGCCTGAGGTGAGGCTATGATTAAACATGACACTTACTTGAGGAGCCAGTTCATTTTGTAGTTCATGTAGTACACAGCCCAGGATGTCGTCTGGTCCCATGGATGCTGTATTCGTAGCTTTGGAGAGTGCACTTTTTACCTGTGTGGCCATTATTACTGGAATTTGGCAGTATTTCAGTATTGAGATGGGCCCTTTAGGGAGTGGGGGGGGGGGTGAATTTGGCACTGAATTGATCTGCCAGGATATTGGCAATATCCTTGGGATCAGTATATTTAATGCCATTCTGTTGTAGTTCAGAGCAGATCTGAGCTTTCCCATTTAGATTCTTGACATAGCTATAGAATGCCTTGTGGTTGTCTTTGGAATCTTTTGCAATTTTATTTTTATAACTAGCTTTGGAGGATTTTATGATGGATTTGAGCTTCTTACTGAGGCTAGTAAACGAGTTTTGTGCATCCTGGGATTTTCCTCTTTTCTGCAACAGTTTCCTCCTTTTGTTGTAAACTTTGTTTATGGCACGGGACCTCCAGATTGGCTTCCTTTTTTTGGAGGAGAGCATCTCAGTTCTATTTGGGATGGCACAATTCATGCACAAGTGGATGTGTTTGTACAGTGCCTTAGTGTAGGATTCAGCAGTCAAACTTTCAGTTCCTGTCTGCATGGGTGTCATGAAGTTTGTCACTTCTGACTTGAGTAGCATGAAGTTGGCTTTGGAGAAGTTTTTTACAGAGGTTTTCTTACTGGGGGATGGGAGGTGGGATGTGGATGTCAAGGGTGATTAGCTTATGGTCAGACCTGACCAAGGAGTGGGTGACCATAGGTGTGGAGCATCGATTTCCCATGTTGGTAATGACCAGGTCTAGGATATTGGAGCCACTGGTGGGACTGTGGATTAGTTGATCCAGGATATTGGAATTTATGAATTCCAAGAACCATTGGGCAAAGCTGTTGGCACACGAGTAGTTTTCCCAGTTAATGGCAGGGTAGTTGAAATTACCCAGTATTAGGGTGTTTGGTTGTATCGTAATATTTTCCAGTATGTTTAGAAAGGTGTAGTGAGAATCTTGGGGTATGGTGGGGGATCTGTAGCAAGCTACAATTTGGATTGCAGTCTTACCTAGTGTTAGTTGCACCTGGAGAATTTCAGATGCATTGTGTTGGTAACTAGCCTGGTGGTGTGAATATCCTTGGTGAATATGGACACTCCTCCATCTTTAGTGTTTTAGTCCTGGTTTGGTGGCCAAAAAGTGTGGTAAGAGTTGTAGCCTGGTATTGCAGCGGTGCTCTCTGGAGCCTTGGACCAGGTCTCAGTTACTGCACAGATATCAATGTTCTCCATTTTTGGAGTGCCTTGAGAGAATGCATTTTGAGGTTTAGACTTCTAGCATTGAGTCGTATTACCTTCAGATTTTGCATGCTTGTACCTGTTATGGTGGTGGTTTTGTCCTTTGAACTTTGCCTAAAAAAGTTTGCACTCAGTTTATCATAGCTGCTCAAAGCTTGTACTGCCACCCTGCGAGCAACTCAGGTATGCATGGTGAAACATTAGCACATTTTTGTAACCTTTTATCCTCCATAGAATAGACATTTTGTTAGTCTTAGACCCAAACCTGGTCCATCTAGCCCACTCCCTACTACTTACTACTGTATATACCTTCTATAATGGACAGACAGTTTTCCATTATGTCTCCAGGCAGCCTGATGGACATGGGCATCCTGAGGCAACAGAGCAATTACCTCATGCATAACAACCATTTACTGCTAAAACAAACTAGTACAGCATGTGAGAGCTGTATCTATACTATGAATTTGCAATCAATTCTCTCATATAACAACAAATCAGATATCAAACATGTTATCAGCATACACAATTCACATAAGCTAACAACACATAAACCCACATACATGGAGGTACTCGCTAGAAACCTAACTAAAGATCAGAGACCTCCCAGGTGGAAACCTAATGCACACAGTGCAGACCAAACAGAATCCAGTACACATTATAATACATACACCATTGTCTCGGACAATAAGACCCACAGGCAAAACACCTCAAAACCAAATGCCATGTTCATAAGTTGCTCCAATGACTGGAGACATACCTCATTGTACTATATGAAGATGCTTGCCTCCCCAATAGTGGATTTTTTAGGCAATGTCAGAAGTAAAGCCCCAACGTAAAAGTATCCACCACAGACAAACTGAAAATTACACTGCTTAATGCATGGGTTGAAAATCAAACTGCACTCACCAGAAGAACTCCTTATCTTGACAGATGCCTATGTCTGTGTAGTCACACAGACATGGTTCAAGGTCACAGAGAGCACCTTGGTCATGCAGAGCTACATTGCCTTCCACACATTCACACATCAAAATGAGCATGAAAGAACCAAATGTGGAGGCATATTCATTTTCATTAAAGACAAATATACCACAAGACTGGTCAAAGACTATGACTCTGTAGTGCTACTTCAATTTCAACTAACTGTATGTAAAACCCCCTTCCATATCATTGATAGTACAGGTCCCCAACCCTGAACCACAAGGACCACTCTGCCTACTTGGACCTAACTGAGTCTCTCACTAGACAGCCAAACACATTTGTTATGTGTGATTTCAACTATCTTTCCATTGATTTGGAGTCATATATGTGCACAAACACACTCACCCTAAGGTTCCTAGACTTTGTTAATACACATGCTATGTAACAGATAGTCTGCACCCCTACCAAATGGTTTGAGTGTTCTAGACTTAGTACTGACCAACATAGTGGTTCTCTGCACTAACCCCTGTGTATTGTCCCCCCACCCCCGGTCAGGTCAGATCACAATTTAGTCTCATTCACATTCATAATCATACCCAACACACCCTAAAGAGCAGAAAGAGTGAAACGTTTCTCCAAAGCAAACTATAGGCTCCTAACCAATGCTGTAAAGAATTGCAACCCCCCCGCTGCCACTGTCAACAATAACTGCTATAGAGAGATGTACACAAATAGCCTGTATAAGCAGCTATACAATGTACAGCCTGCTGAACATGAAAAGATCAAAACAAGGTCCTCATAGAAAACAGGCCACTCTAGTGGGCATCAAGCATACATAGGTTATACAACAAGTGGAAGAAAGTAACTCAGCAGAGAAAGGACACACTCCACAACTTGAACAGGCAATTAACTATTTTGAAAAGTCCTCTAGAGCCCCGTACATACCTAAAGTAGTATCCTTAGCTAAACATAATCAGAAGGCATTCTTAACTATGTCAGATATCTAAAATTGAAGGCCCAGCCTTGTGATCAGCTAGTCGTGGATGGTACTACTCATACTGACCTGAGGACATTGCCAACCTGCTACCAGACAGTTTAAGGCAAATTTCACCCCCCCATCTCAACCAGACATTCCCCAAAGCATATCTGTCACCAGTCCTCTACCTAGTAACTTCCTACGAGCCTAAGGTGATGTCTGGCTGGACTCCAGGCTAGTGTCTGTTCATGGTCTGGTGTGATGGTTGGATTTATAATAATCTGATATAGCTGATTACATCAGCATTGTCTGTTAAGCATATGGTGATAACAGTGTCCTGCATGCTGGTATAAAAGGATCTCTGCTTTGTCAAGTAACATCTGTCTCACACACACACACACACACACACACACACACACACACACACACACACACACACACACACACACACACACACACAGAGCATTGACTGCATTGAGAACAAAACCCCACCTATGTAGGTATACAGACTACAGAATTCAGTACTTAATGCAAGTGCCACAGCACAAGCCTGACTTTTACATGGCTGCAGGTGAACTTATTGTAGATGACATCAGCAGGCCATGTGGGAGACAACAGGTACTGAGGCCTGCATAGGCACATACATTCATAGGTTCATATGAGGCCAGTAGCCTAACTGTACAGCATGTCCTAGGTGTGTAGAAGCCTAGCTGTATAAAAACATGAGTACCTTATTGAGCATAGTTGGATGTTTGAATTAAGCAGAGCAAGATTGCTGCACCACTGACTGGCCCTGTCCATAAGGGAGCACACAACATTATATATTACACTGTGGTGTGGTTGATATATGTCTGTAAAAAATACTGAACACCCAGGGTTTTATTGCTTGGGGGGTGGACAATACATGTATGTATTGTGAATATATGATTTATACTGAGAATGCGCCCTGAAAAACTAATTGTATATATAGAAGATTTGCTGAATTTGAACTGTTACCTCCAGAGAGAGAGAGGTAAGAACAATGTAATCATGTTGTATAGCCAACTGAACCAAATCAAGTGTGTTAAGTAGACATTGGACCAAATCAAGTGTGTCAGGCAGACATGTGTGTGACATGTTGAACTATGTATATAGGACAATTTATTTTTTTGGGACAGATACCTTATTTTTTCTTTTGAAGAGAGAGGACTGTTGTGGAAGGGACACAGGTATGTCTGAGCCATGTAATTTGGCAAGATGAGAAAGAAATTGTTGACAGAAAGAACATATAAGACAAGAGCCAGGGATGGTGAAGAACACAAGAGGTGGAAGAACACTTTTGTTGGGGTAAGGGTGTGGACCTTGCAAACCCATGGTTGTCAAGCTGGGTGGCAGTGATAATTGAGTCCTCACCTACTGGACTGTCATTACTGTCACTTCACTGCACCAATGGCTGCTGTGTCTGACGTGCATTTCCTTGTGTTATTGAGTGCAATGATGGAGAGCAGTGCCTCCATCTGGCATAGGCATGGGGTCAGAGTGCAGCACATAATCCTATGCACCATACCCAGCAGTTCTTCTCGGAAGATAAAATCATCCACTCTGCCACTGCTTCTGGAGGGAACCATAGGTTTGCCATCCAGGGCAGAAGTACCTGAGGGACCAGGTAGAGCAGGGGCAGCACAAGGGGTGCTACCATGTTGTGGCTCAGACATGATGGGCCTTGGTGCCGTAGCCGGTGGAGTGGAGCCAGGTGGATCCTGTGGCCCAAGTCTACCTTGCTGTGCTGTGGGGGAAAGAAAGAAAATAGAAAATAAGGGCTGGTTAGAGATTGCACAAGTTGTTTTATTTGCTTGTTTAGGCTGAGGAGGGTGGTCTTCCAGGTCTGGGTTCTCACTTTTGTATTTACAGACAGCAGGTTATTTTGCTTGCTGTATAACCTAGTAATGATAGACATGTCTGTCCAGGACAAGATAACAGTGTTCCACAGGTTGGTGTAAAAGGCTCACACATAACAATCACTTACCTTCACATCACTAGCAGGGGGGCAAGCCCCCCCTGCACCCCCAGAACTTAAATATACCAACTCCAAGATTGCACTACAGTGGAGAAGATGGAAATCTTTCCATTCTGCACTGTACGGAGATGCCCGTTTTGCATGGTTGACATTTCAAAAGTCGATCAAATGGTCTCGGCTATATGGTATTCGACTTTATAGGTTCATAGGTTCATAGGTTCATACTAGGCTATCTGCCCGAGGGCATTTATAAGCCTAGCCCATTGTTTTGTGGCTTACGCCACCCCTTTAGTATGGGGAACTATACCCATTATTTTGCTGTGCCTCTGTCGAGCAGTGACACTGAGGTAATTCCTGGGGTATATCTGCGATCTCCCATCCATTGGTCAAGATTTCTCTTGAACAAGGCCAGCGAGGTGCTCTGCCTCACATGTACCGGGATTTTGTTCCACAGCATAGGGAGTCTTTGGGTGATGAATCTATCCCTCCAGCACGTCCTATTAATAGCCGTGTCGAGGTTTAAGTCTCCGCCCTTGTGGCTCTGATGGATCTAGATTTTTGAGGTGAAGCATATTCATCAAATCTGGGTTTGACATGGCCTTGTATGTTAGGCAAAGGTCACCTCTGAGCAAGCGGTGCGACTGAATAGAGCTGGAGTTCTTTCAGTCGGGCAGCATAGGACAGATTTTTGAGACCCTTTATCCTTTTGGTGAGGAACTTTTGTGGCCTCTCCAGCTGCTGCAAGTGTCGGGTCAGATACATTCCGAATGGGGCATTGTACTCAATCATTGGTCTGATGAGTGATGAGTAAAGGGAGACTATGACCTCCCTTGATCTAGATGAGAATCCCTTCATGATAAGGTGGGCAATGTAGAAGGACTTCCTAACTACTTTAGCTACATGGGTGTCGAATGACAGACTACTATCAACCTGGGTCCCCAGGTCCCTGATAACTTCTTCTGTGCTCAGTGGATTGCCACCTATTTGGTAGCTAGGGGTAACCTTGTTTTTCCCGAAGGGTATGACTATGCATTTTTTGGCATTTAACTTTAGGCCGTGGCTCTGGCACCAGTTATCAGTTTCTGTGAGACCCTTCTGAAGGATATCTGTGTCAGATGTGTTTTCTACTATGGCCCAGTTTGCAGTCATCTGCAAACTTTGTCAGCCATAACCCTCCTGTGTTTGCTTGTACTTGGAAAAGTAGATGCCAAACAAGAGTGGGCCCAGGACTGAGCCCTGTGGGACACCACTTGTGACAGGCTTTGAGTCTGACATGGCGCCAGCAACTCTGACCCTGTGGGTTCTGTCACTCAGCCAGTTTGCAACCCATCTTGTGATGTATGGGTTAACATTTAAGCTGATGAGTTTTTCAATGATACCCGAGTGGGGTATTGTATCGAAGGCCTTAGCCAGATCGAGGTAGGCTGTATGGACTGCCTTTCCCTCATCAATGGCTTTGGTGACTGTTTCGAAAAAGTCAACCAAGTTTAAAAGGCATGATCTGCCTTTGACAAAGCCAAACTGGGTTGGATCCAAAGTCTGCAAATTCCCTATGTCTTTATTTATGAGGTCCATTAAGATCCTCTCCATGGCTTTGCAGATAAGGCTTGTCAAGCTAATGGGCCGGTAATTTCCAGGGTCTGTGGAGGCACCGCCTTTGTGAAGTGGGACCACAGTTGCAGTGCGCCACTCCTGGGTACGTATCCAGAGGTAAGACTTTGATTAAACAGCTGTCCTAGCTGTGGGTTTAATTCCTCATTGAGTTCGTGGAGCACACAGCCGGGGACACCATCGGGTCCCATGGATGCTGTGTTTTTGCTTTGGAGAGAGCAGTTCTCACTTGGGCTGGAGATGTTTGGGGGCTGCACTCATTTGGTATAGATATCTCTCCTTTTGGGGAGGGGAGAAGTTTGCACTGAACCTGTCAGCCAGTATGTTGGCAATGTCTGTAGGATCAGTAATCTTCACATCATTTTGAACTAGTTCTGAGCATATCTGGGAGTTTCCTCCTAGGTTTCTAACATAGCTAAAGAAGGCCTTATGATTGTCTTTTGAGTCTTTAGCTATTTTTCTCTCGAAATTTGCTTTGGATGATTTTATGAGAGCTCTTAGTTTTTTACTTATAGTGATCAAGGGTGTCTTACCTTTTAAGGATTTTGCTCTATCTTGTAGTAGCTTCCTCCTTTTGTTGTAGAGTTTGTTTATGGCTGGGGTCCACCAGACTGGACGCTTGCCTTTGGTACAAAGAGTTTTTGTTTTGCTTGGGATTGCCTTATCCATGCAGTCCTGCAGGTGCTGGTAGAAGGCGTTTGTAAGTGATTCAGCGGCTTGAGTATTGTTTTCCGCCGGCTCGGGGGCTTGAAAGGAGACCACACTAGTCTTTAGAAGTGTGAAGTCGGCTTTTGAGAAGTTCTTTACTGTGGTCTTTTTTATTTCAGGTGGGGTGGGATGAGGACCTCCAGCGAGATTAGTTTGTGATCTGATCTCACCAGTGAGGGGTATACTTCCGGTGTTGAACATTGTGCTCCCATGTTCGTGATGATGAGATCAAGTATGTTATCTCCTCTTGTGGGGATGGTGACTAGTTGTTCCATGGCATTTGAGTTTATGAATTCCAGGAACTTTTGGGCTAGGGTGTTTGGGCTTGAGTAGTGTTCCCAGTCTATATTAGGGTAATTGAAGTCACCTAGTATGATGGTGTTTGGTGATATATTTATCCCCTCTAGTGTTTTCAGGAAGGCCATGTGAGTTTCCTGAGTTTGTGAGGGTGGCCTGTAACATGCTACAATTTGCAGAGCAGTCTTGCCTATGGTTAATTGCACCTGGATGGTCTCCGATGCATCGTGCGTTGCCACCAGTCTTGAGGTGTGGGTGTCCTTGATGAATATGGATACCCCTCCTTTCTTGGTATTGTCCGGATTTTGGGGCGGAACGCATGATATGAGGTAAAACCTGATAGCGCTGGGGTGCTCTCAGGAGCTTTGAACCAGGTTTCTGTCACAGCACAGACATCGATGTTCTCCATACTGAGAAGGGCCTCGAGTGCGTGCATTTTGAGATTTAGACTTCTGGCATTGAGCAGCATTACCCTTAGTTTTTTCCTTTTTGTGTTCTAGGGTGGTAGGTTTAGAATTTGAGCCTTGCCTAAAAAGGCACTATGGGGTGGCAAGAGCCTTTGCCAATATCCGAATCCCAGGGGTGACAGGTGCAAGCCGCCCTTGAAGCAGCGTGGCTTGTCCAGCATGTCATCCCAGGCAGACAGATACTGGATCCCCTTTGAATGACACCAGTGTTTAAGCCAATTGTTAAAGCTGATCATCTTATCTCTGTATTGTGGCATCATTCTTGGTGAAGGTAGGATACTGCTCAAGGTCAGGGTCATACCTGCCTGGGCTACATAATCAGAGAGCTCCTCAATGTCTCTTTCATGTAGTCCAAGGAGGTACGTCTCAGGTCGTTTACACCAGCGTGGACAATGACTGAGTCATATTTGTACCTGCTGTTGAGAGACCTGAGTGCTTGCGTTATGTGGCGGATTCTAGCGCCCGACAGGCAGCTTACTGTGACCTTCTCCTTACTCAGTCTGGTGAGCGGGACATCAGTGTGTCTGACTATGGAGTCACCAATGACTAGTGTGTCTGGCATTGTGTTTGGCCTTAAGGCTGTGACTGTTTGACACTCTGACTGTGAGGTCTATGTGTTGCGGGTGTTGTGTTCTGAGGTGGTGGTTGTTTGGGTGTCTGCTTTGGTGGCCTCTGCTGTTTTGGCAGATTTTTGATCAGAGCCTCTGAGTATGTCTTTGTGTGTTTATGTGTATGATTTGAGGTTGTAATGGTACTATGTGAGACTGGGTCTATAGTGTGTGTGGTAACCTTCTCCTCCTGACTGGTCTTGCCAGTCCTATGTTGAGAGAGCTCAGCCTCCAGTTTGGCCGTATAGTTGCATCTCTCGCATGTATTTGTGTTTTGTGGGAGGAGGAAAGGGTTGTATGAAATGTAGACCATGTGAAAGGGGCCTATTATATTATATTATATTATATTATATTATATTATATTATATTATATTATATTATATGATATGATATGATATTATATTATGTCCTTAGTTGCAATGTTTCCACATGTAGTTGTATGTCCTATAAAGGAAATGGACAATAAACAGCAATAATAAAATACCATATATACAATTCCATAGTGCAATGAGCATTGGCTTTTTTGTGATGGTTAACAAAGTGTGCATGCATCCAAGCTCAGCCTGCTTGCACGCAGGGAAGCAGTGTGCAAATGTGAGGCACACTGCTATTGTTTGCTACTATAGCCTGGTCCCATCTGTACTCCAGGCCAGATTTCCGCGATGCCTAAGAGCAGTAATTGAATGCATCTGTTTTCTATTTTTGGGTGTCTACTTTCTAGGAAATCTGGTTTTCCCCTATTTCCACAATGTTGTGCATCTCATAAACAAGATAAGCTTAGCCACAGTTTTTGGGATAAGGAGCATCACGCAAAACTGGAATTAAAAAAAGACAAATAGGAAAAGATACTAAAACTAAGGAACATACACAAAATCTGTACAAGCACAGTAGAACTTGATAGTACACCACAAATTTCTACGTATGTCAGGATTTGAACCCTCACACCAATAAACCTTTAGAAAACAGAGGGGGTATACCTTAGTCCTGTTGGTTACACAAACAGCTTTGCATCAATGAAATGGAAAGTCATTCTTTACACAACCAACTGCACCAAAATGTACCCTGCTATCAGACCATCAGCTGTGATTTGTACATTTAATTTTCTTTACTATATTTGGACATAGAGCAGTTAGTAATCACACAACCTGTCATAATTATGCTTACAAATATACAGCTCTGTGTTACCTGTCAGTGTTTCTTGGTCATTTATCAGTTATCTAACACATGCAATGTGTAAGCCAGTATATATCATTGGTCTTAACATGTAAGAGGATATTAACTAGGAATACTGTGATATGTATTTGCCAACAAATAAAGTCCAGGTTGGATGGCACAAACACACACATAGCGTACTTTTGGGGGTAGCATAGCTTAGTTATTGTTAGGGCAGAAACAAGGGTACACTCTTCTTTTCTGGGGGTGGGACAAGGCTCAGTTACTGTTATGACTCAAACAAGTTTGAAGTCAGAAACTTCAATGTGTATCATCACTTTCTAACTTCTGTCTTCAATGATTTAACAGTACTAAGGTATGGTGCTAAACTGAGGCCATGAAAGGAGCATCAGAATTCTTCTCAGGTATGACTGTGCAAATCTTTGTAAGAAACTTCTCTGTGTGGAAGATTTTCAGTCCATGTATCTCTAGTTTGTTGTTTGTCTTTTTGGCTTTTCCCGATTAGGGGTTGCCACAGTAGAACTCCGGTCTGCTAATGATTGGCAGTAGATTTTTAAGGTGCCGAGTTGCCAGCCCGATGCCCAACCTTCAGCAAAGGCACGCTCATTCACGCATGTCTTTCGGAGGCCACTCGACCGCAGAGAGGACATGCAGACTCCACACAGAAGGCACTTCAGTCGAGAATCAAACAGGAGAACCTCTTGCTGTGAGGCAACAATGCTACTGCTGTACCTACTTGAGGCTGTAGTCCATGTATCTCTAGTTAATCACTGTATATTAATCAGATCAGACAATAGTAGTAGAAGTAGCAAACTTAAACTCAAGTAAAGAAAAATAATAAAAAATATATAATTTGAAATATTGTACAGAATTACTAAGTATTCAAAAGTAATCCAAGCAAGGCAGGCAGTCTGTTTCTAGTCGAAAATACTTTATTAAGTACACAGACAAGTGATCCAAGTAAAACAAAAACATAGTAATAATTTCCTCGCAAGTGTGTGTTCCTCACCCCCCCCACCCCCCCTATTTATATATTCTAACTCTGAGATTGCACTACAGTGGGGATGTGGATGAATTTCCACTCCCCAATGTACCGCAATCTCTGTGCAGATAGTCGATTTCCACTTATGCAAATGCAGTTGCGCATTCACATAAGTGGAGTCGACTATGTGGTGCAAAAGTGCTTGTGCATTTGACATTCTGTTTTTCGGCACATTGCAGCCGATAGAATGTCGTTCACACAAAACTATGGGGAAAAGTATGTCCTCACTGGTATGTATGTGCATAGCATTAAGAAAGTGGTGGAGGATTCTGGAGGATGATGACAGTGACACTCCCATCATGTCCCAAGTTGGTCTTTGAAAAGTACCAGTAGCTAATATTCTGAGAGCTACACATACCTTAGTTTCCACTGGGATGGATTCCCCTCGATTGGCTCTGGCTCTGAGTTGAGGTTGGCAAAGCTCACAGATTTTTAGGAATGTGCCCCTTTTCACCCTGTAGTGCTCTATAATCTCCATCTCATCTAGCACCTGGAAAGTTACCTTGGACCTGAACACTCTTCTCCTTCTCAGCCTAGGCCTATTTTCAGCAGCATCAGCAGCATTGGCTTCCACCTTTAGCACATACAGATGTAGAATAGCTGCAGCAGCCCCTAACACTGTGTCAGTTAAAATGTCCTTGTCTCTACTCCAGTTTTATTGAAGGATAAAGGAAAAAACAGGATGGAGACTACATAGATATTTTATACATTATTGAATCGCTCCACCATGTTGGATTGGTTGATTAATATGCAGTTTGCCTGTTTATGCTATAAATAGCATCTATTAAGACACCTCTTACTTGCTCATTCTATGTGCACCTCCGTGCACCTTCACATAAATAAGGTAAGCATAGCCAAACTGATATTTCCTCCATTCTTGGGATACCGCACAAACATGGATCATCAAAAGTGAAGGAAAGGTTGCACACCCTGGAGTTGAACCCAGGACCATCTATGTAATAGCCCTAACACATACATGTGCTGCCACAGGAATAGCTACTTAACAACACTGAGAAACATGGCATTCATTTCTTGTCATTGTGCTAAGTGCCACATCAATCAAACAAGGCTGAAAATTAAAAAATAAATTTTAAATTAATGTGGACTGATCCGATACCTTTTAACGAACAATAAAGAGGATGGCACAGAACGTAGGAATTGTGCACTGCTTACATGCACTTTCATTCTTCACAGCCCTATATTTTCACCTCACCAAGTGTAACCTGACACACCCTCCTGATGTCAGCATTCATTGTTGCCATGCATTCAATATGAGCACCACAGAAGTGCCTATATGAAGTGAACATCCCTGTATAGTTACTCTTTTTTTCAGATTCAACAGTTCAAATGAGTTTTGACCTCATTTGCATTTTCACCGTGCTGACAGCCCCGATACTACACTGTTAGTAACAGTAGGCAGGAAAACTGCTGGGGAGTCCAGTACTGTAACAGAGGAATATTGTAATCCATCAGCTATATCTTGCATATGTATACATTACAGTATAATACTCTGTTTCGTGAAGGTTTACACATTTTAGTAGCCTACATTATTTACAAATATATTCTTCCTTTGGGGGTGGAAGAGCAAAGCTGCATTTATGTTGTGGTACTTAAAAAGGAATTATTATGATTGTTACACTAATTCTCTAGCACCCACGCTTTGTAATTAGGTCAGAATGTGTGTGATGTTACATGTTAAGGGCAGTTCTGTACAAATGTAACAGCTTTTACTTGCTCATGTTTCTGTATAGACTCCTTCCCATGGCTGTACTCAGAAAGTTTTGGAATACATGGCCAACACGGGCACAGAGTCTACACAGTTGCTTTAGAGGCTCTTGAATCACTCACCATGTTAAATTGTTTCATTAGCATGAAATTTAGCTACTTATTATGTCATTTGCATGCCACAAAAGTTTTCATATTTGCATGTGAGTGCACACCTCTGCGCACCGGTATACAGAGTTTACTGAATCTAAAAGTTTTCTTGCCCATGTACGCATTGAGCTGAGACTCACACTTTGTACAAACTATCGTGTAAGCTTTATTGAATACCCCCTACCTAACTATTTTGGTCATCCATTAACAAAAAAAAAAAAAAAAACATGCTGCACCCCGACCAAACTAATAAACTTTCACCAACAACAGTTAACACAGACAACATTGCAACTCAACTTAACATGCATTTATTGAATCAGTTCTTTCCCTGTTCAAACACATCCTATCCACCTCCTCAGTCCCTACCTACAGGAACAACCAGCAAACCCCATTCATCTTTCAAACTGTCCATACCGCAACCAAAAAAAAAAAAAAAAATATATGTATATATATATATATATATATATATATATATATATATATATATATATATATATATATATATATATATATATATATATATATATATATATATATATATCTTGTTGACCTAAAATAAACAGCCTTAGCCAATGACAACCTACATACACAGCTTTCTGTATTTCAGTCTTATTTGTGTACTCCTTCCATAGTACAAATGTTTGATTGAGCCTAATAGCATAACATTGTTCTGTTGTTTATGTCTTAAAATGACAAATATCTCTTCTAGTTGTTAAATGTGCACATTACCTTCTCACTAGCTCTCAGCATATATTTATTCTGCAGGTATTACTTCCAAAGTGTGTATTTTTATGTCAGCAATTTCCGAATGTATCTATCTCACTGCTATAAATGTTTTACTTGCCTAACTGGCTTGGTTCATGACTGAAAATTGTCTACAGACTGACCCAGCAACCTGGGTAAATTAAATAAAAGAGATTGAAAAAAATTTCTCTAATATTGCTATACAGTGGAAAAATTATCATGTTAACTAAAGCTGTGCTAATTATGCAACAGAGTAATGAGGTAGGCAATGCTGTATTGATTGACTATTTTTAGTCTAGCTGAAGCAATTAATATATAGATACATCACAGAAGATGTCCAAAGGTAAAAGTACAGAAAAAGAGACCTTAAAGGGGATGGGCTACTAGTGTTGTATTGTTTTATGCTAATGTGTAATGTAAAGTTTTCTTATGAGATAAAAGTGGACCTTGGTTAAGTGCAAAACCAGAGAGTATGTTAAGTTGACAATTTGAAGGAGAATGGGATGTTTGATAAATGATGATCTTTTTTTTTTTTTTTTTTTTTTTTTTACTCAAGAGTACATGATGGTCAACTGCTTTTGTTTCTGGGGGCCTCTATCACTCACTGTGTATAGCAACCTAAACATGAAGGACAGCTATTGCTCTTGGGCTCATAATCCAAGTCATGCCTTGGAAAAGAAACTAATGTTTTTTTTTTCCGTTTAACATTTGGAAGCAGTATTTTAACCAATATTGTTTTTCATACACAATTCTATAAATAATTCCTTAGTTACTGATTAATAGTTTTTATATTTGCCAGTTTGAAGTTATTAAGTTGCAATGAATCAGAATATAAGGCAGTCACTGTCAAGTGTTCTACCAAACGCACACAAAAATGGCATGGTAATCTGCTATGTAAATGCAAGGTTTGTAAGATCAAATACCTGAAAAAGACTAGAACATTACAGATGCATAGTCAGGTCAGAAGTGATTTCCTTACAGATAACCTCGATAGTGTGAGCAGTGAAAACAGATATAAAACTTTGAATTAAACAGTCTTCATAGAATATTACTGGGTAAGAAATCATGTGTAGATAACTATAGTGTTATACTTCTTAAGGAAAATATTTTGACAGGTAACATCCTGTTAATAAAGTGACATGATAAGAGTGAACAGATCTTTAAGTGGAGATGTTCTTCATAGTAATCACTGCTGCAGTGACCTTAGCTATATGGGTTATACCCTGCCAAGGATACAACAGCTGGCCAGCTTCCAAAGCTTTAGGCCAGTTTCCATGTTCTCAAACTGTCGAGCAGCTCAATGCTAGGAGTGTTGGGTTTTAATTGACTGTCCCGAGACTGTAACATACTTTTAAACTAAGCACTCATTGTTTTGCTTAGTTTAAAATTAGTGTTATCTACCTGATAAAATACTTTCTGTGCAGATATTGTGTTTAACATTCGGGGTTGCTGTAGTGTTTGAAAATGCTTTTTTACTGTTTTTCATCCTGTCAATAAAGTAACTTTTGTATACTGGTAGTTTGACCATGTCATTGTTGCTTGTTTTCCCCAGGACAGAGGCATCATTTATGGCTTGTCCATGGAATAGATTGTCACTCCCATGGTCGGTCCTTCTTCCAGCAACAAAAAGAAAAAGTTAAGCAAACAGTCTTTACCATCACAGCAGCAATTTTGCTTTAGCTGCAGGTGGGTGACTCTGCTGTGGCCATTTGTTTTACCTCAGACCACTCATCTTTTGCCTTGGATCCCTCTGGTGTAACACTTACAGACACTATGAACCAGGGCTCAGCCATGTCCTCTGGGCTGCTGGGGTCCCCTCAGTGGGCAAGGGAGAACCACTTTTGTTGGTCCTCAGAGAAGGAACAGGGAAGTTTGTCCTGTTGTGTCAGAATGCTGTGCCCACCCCTGGGGAAACAGCAGCTACCATTAGTGACATGGTTGACCCGACTTTTCTTTTCAAAAAGAAACTGAAACTCAAGCATGTATCTACTCCTCCTCAAATATTTTGTATAGGAACAGTTTACCAAGACTGGCTCATGGTTTGATTCAGGCTATTGATCCTTCTTGTAGAGTAGTTTCTGGGAAAAGAAAGAGGGATGCTTCCTTTTCTGTAGAATTTCAAGATTCTGAATTAGACCAGGAGATGTAGGAATGGATTCAGATTTCTTATTTAGACTCAGAGGAGAGCTCACATTTTTATTCTCCCTGTGGGGGCTTCTCTTTCTATAAGACTATTGATAGAATGTCCCAGTGTTTTCAGTGGAAGAGCATTGATGTTTCTCAGTTCCTCAGGAAATACTATGAGTTGATACAGAAGGATTTTCCAGAATCTGTATCCATTTCTCCTATCCTGTCTGCTTTAGAGGATGCGTGTCTTACTTGCCTGCAATTTCCCTGGCAGGTATTCAGCTGCCCTAAAAAGGCAGATAGGATATATAAAGTTCCTCAGTCTTTTAATTTTTTTATACGCTATTCCCAAACCTGACCCAGCAGCTATTGCCTTAGTTGATTCCTCATCTGCTTAGCACATAGTTAATTGAAATCCTACTCTTTCTAATAAGGATGGAAAAAATATTGATCGGTATGGGGGAAAAGTGGTTACTTTTGTAAGTTTAAATTGTCAGGCTCATATGCTAAAATGTTATTCTGACATATTGCAAAAATATGAGGAATGGTTTATCTACAGTTTCTGCTTGTGAAGAAAATTTGTTGTAAATAACTTACATTCAAATTCAATAAAGCTTACAGAGTCATTTTTTCTGTGTACCCATTGCGGCTTGATGCGAACATGGGTGCAGCGAGTTTTAGATTCAGTAAACTCTGTGTAGTGGTGCACAATGACGTGCACTCATGCACGATACTGGAAAGTTTCATGGAATGTAAATTTCAGCATAAGTAGCTGAAATTTATGCTAATGAAGTGAAACAGCATGATGGAGTGATTCAACGACCTCAAGCACAACAGTGTAGACTCAGTGTTCATGTTCGTAGTATACGTGGAAGTTTTCCACGAACAAGAGTCTACACAGAAGCAAGGGCATGTAAAAGTCCAGAAATATGGACAGAATACCCATGAAAAGGTAACAACACATCTATAATGTGAGATGCATACACTGCAGATGTCTAAAAGCATCATGGAGGTGCGTCAGATTGGTATAACTTTATATTATTTTTTACCTCAAATTTGCACAGTGTGCTCTTTGCCACAAAAGGTTTCAAATATGAATACCAGCAATGTCATGTAAAACAGGAGTAAAATGTAGTGTTGTGTCACAAAAGGTAAAGTAATAACCTGCCTTGTGTCTTTAAATTCATGCTCCCATGCTGTTGCCCTGTTACACAGCTACTAACCATGTAGATTCCAGGCAGTCAGCATGGTTGTTATGCAAATAAGTGCAAAAATCAGTAGATTTGTTGAATCACCAAAAGCAAGAACCTTGTAGGGATTTTCACTTTGTGTAAGCTCCTACATGGTGTTTATGTTTCCAGTGGATGTTGATGACATCAGGTGGTGTGTCAGGTCACATTTGTCTTCTTTTGGGGGTGTATTGCACATGTTTCCACAGTGCACCACTTGCTGCAAACTGTTTTGGAGATGCATACCTTATTTGTGAGACCAGACCACCCACGTATTAGACATGAGCTAGACATCGAAAAATAGAAACCAGATGCATTAAATTCATATTACTGAGCACTGCTGGGCATTGTGCAAAGTCGGAAAGTGGGGCTACCCTTTGCTAATAATATCCAGTTATAGGACTTTGAGTTACTACTCCTGGGGTGACAAGTGTCAGGTATTTGACTGGAGTGCAGATGATCCTGAATTCAAGTACAGGGTATGGCAACTTTTTTCATACTGCTCTAACATTGCAGCTTATACAAATGAAGTGTAACTTGCAGAAATTAACGTTTTATGTACTTTTCATGACAATAGGGATGAAATATTAAATTTTTACATGGTTTACCTTAATTATGCACAGCTGTGCTCTGCTGAGTGCCAGTGTGCACAGCAGACTACTGCATACTGAGGAAGGACCTTTAAATCATGTTGATTATCTTAGTTAGCTAATCCCACATGGTGGACCTACTCAAGAAATGTTTAAAGTATGCATACACCCTAAATTCTGATTTTCTCTCGATACATCAAAACTGTTGGAGTAGAGACTTGGAAATGTTAACTGAGATAATGCTAGGGGCTGCTGCAGCTATTCTACATCTGCATGTGCCAGAGGCTGAAGTCAATACTGCTGGTGCTGCAGACAATAGGCCTAGGCCAAGAAAGAGAAGAGTGTTTAGGCCCAGAGTAACCTTCCAGGTGCTACATGAGCTGGAGATTGTAGAGCACTACAGGGTGGACAGGGACATATTACAAGAACTCTGTGAGCTCTGCCATCCTCTACTCAGTGCCATAGCCAACTGAGGGGAACACATCACAGTAGAAACTAAGGTATGTGTAGCCCTTAGACTATTAGCTACAGGTACTTTTCAAAGACCAACTGGGGACATGATGGGGGTGTGACAAGCATCCAGGACACTCCACCAGTTCCTGGATGCTATGTTCCTATATGCCATATTTTCCCTTTCATCTGAGGAGAGGGCCAGAAATATGCAATGGTTCTACCATGTAGTGCAGTACCCTGAAGTTTGGGTGACATAGATTGCATTCATGTACAGATCAATACACCACCTAGTGAGCAGGGTAGAATCTACATTAACTGCAAGGGATATCACTTCATCATCTGCCAAGTCATGTGAAATGCCCAGGGGATTATCTTGAATGTGTGTGCTAGCAACCCTTGCAATTATTACGACTCCCATATCTGGTACCAGATGTTTGCTAGAGTGGACATCCAACAGGGCAAAAAACTGGGGGATGATGGCTATGCCCATGAACCATGAATGATGACACCAATCAGAAATGCACACACACCCATGGAAAAATGCAATAATGAGGCACACACACAAGCTAGGCACATCATAGAGTATGTGTTGTGGTTTCTGAAGTCATGGTTCCAGTGGCTAGATATATCCAGTGAAGCCTTGCATGCACATGTACACAAATATTCACAGTATGTGCTATGCTCTACAGTTTGATCCTGCAGAAACAGCTGTAGTGGGATCAGTAAGGAGAAGGGACACACATCTCTCCACCAATGCCTAGGTAACCACAGTCACAGTCACAAGAGGACTTACAGGAGGAACCCCCAGCTGCTGTCCCTATAGGCAGAGATAGGCATGCTCAGTATGCCCTTGCTTTGGCTAAGAGACAGCCCATAGCACATTCATTTACAACTTAAGGACCTAGGGACTAATACCTTTCTCCTACTCACATACATATATTAAAAACGATGCCAGGCAACTCACACTACCTGTACCTATCCATGTGTTGGCTGTGGACTGCTTTCATCAGACAGAGTCAGCCTGCACTACAGTTGTGTCAAACATTGCATTTGTAAGGTAGGTCCTTAACCTACACAAGTCTTGTAGAGTATTATAATATATCCTTTGTGTCTATGAACTTGGTATGGTATGCAACTAAATAGTGGTGTATTTGCATAGAAATTAATATAACATGTGATTACTTACACTATTTTACTAGTATGTGTCCATTTGTATTTAGTAGGCCCATGCATGAAACCGGCATGCAGTCCTACTGTAGCAGATTAATGGCACATCATTCAAGACAGAAGTTGGAAAGTGAGGCTACCTCTGCAGTGTCTGACTTCAGATTTGTCTTTATCCGAACAGTAGTTGTGGTTTGTTCCACACCCCCCAAAACAGGGGTGTCCCCTTGTAACTGCCATAACAGTAACTCATTTATGCTACCCGCAAACCCATAGTATATGGGTGTTTGCCGCAGTTATTACCCCCCAACATTTCTATGAGAATACTATAGATATGATCATACATTGTATGTGTTAGGTAACTCATGTATTGCGATGTACATTGTAATGCAGGTGGTTGTGAGATGAATGACTCCTGTTCCGACAAGCTGCTTCTGTGGCCAAAATGATTAAGGCAGCCATCCTCTCTGCTGAAGCTGTAATGCTGTTGATGGTTCAAATCCTGATATAAGTAGAGGTTTTGGATGTGTACTAGCAATAGGTTATGTTTTATGGACTATGACTCTGTGTCCCATACTGTTATCAACTTTGTGTTGTCTTAATTCCATATTTGCGAGATGCACCACATGTTTAAAATATTATTGATAAGGCTTAGCCAGTTTGAGTGGAAAGCAGCAGTGCAGAAACAGTGAAAGGGGAAACAGGATTTACTTCTGACTGCCAACCACAGACACTGGATACACTCAATTATTGCTGTGTGTAATCTGGAAATCCCGAACTGGAGTGGGCTATAGTAACAGGTAAGTATTACATAATAGCAAGACTGCGATGTGAGCAATGCACCTTGCATTTGCACACTGCTTGTCTATCCATAAACATTAAAAAAAGGCAAAGGAGCATGTGTACATTTAGTTAACCATAGTGCAAATCCAATGCTTCTCACACTATATATATATATATATATATATATATATATATATATATATATATATATATATATATACATACACATGTGTGTGTGTGTGTGTGTGTGTGTGTATCTATAGTGCCCTACATCCTACATACCTCTCAAGCTTTTAGAGCAGGTAATCAGGACAAAGCCCCAAATAATGGGTATACTTTTTTAAATATTGCACTTACAAATGTAGAAAGGTGCTAGATTAACATGTGTTGCATTAGCATGATTTTTCTGAAGGATATGACATGTGAAATTCAGATGTCTGCAAATATCTTTTGATGTCATTTCTCATAAATTTGCTATTGATTTACCAGAAACCCAAAAGTGTGTGTTAAACAGACTAAAAATATGTCACCCATCTGGACATTATGCAAAAATCTGGACAGTTGAGAGGTATGGTGGTGTATCATTCTCAGAAACCATGTCTCCTCTAAGACTACATATGGATATATTGCAAATTTAGGGCACGGTGTAAGTGCATGTATATATATTGACAATCCATCCTTTTGTTTTCCCACCAGCAACAACACTACCAAGCGCAACAACTCTGGGTCACCTTGTGTTTTCCACATATATGTCAAACACTGTACAAATTGTAGCATATGATGTGTTCTTCCTCATGGACAGGGCCAATAGATAGGGGTTCTAATCTCACTACAGTCAAGTGTGTGTGTGTGTGTGTGTGTGTGTGTGTGTGTGTGTGTGTGTGTGTGTGTGTGTGTGTGTGTGTGTGTGTGTGTGTGTGTGTGTGTGTGTGTGTGTATAGTGTGTCCAATCTGACTTCACAAATGGTATGTTTTTCCATTGTTTTTGTGCTTGCACAAGCATCCAGTCAAGGCAGTCCTCCAAACTCTTGTCGTCCATGTGGCCTGCTGATGTCATCTATCATAAGATCACCTGCAGTTGTGTTAAAAATCAAACTTGTGCTGTGATGCATGTATTAACTACCCTCATCTGTTGTATGTAAACCATACCTCTCACCTGTCTAGATTTTCTCAGAATGCTCAGAATTTTGACTCATAATTTTGGTCTGCTCCTCATAAAAACTGTGTGCTTTTACAAATCACAGGGATGATCTAAATATTAAAGTGACTAAATAGTCACATGCATTTGAGGTTCAGACTTCATCTCCTTCAGAAAAATGCATGCCAATACAAGTCCTGTTACTCTAGCAGGTTTCTAAGTTTATAAGAGTAATGTTTAAAATGTGCCCTGTTTTTAGGCCTTTGTCCCACTATTATGTCTGGCTTTGTCCAGATTTTTTGCAGTAAGAGGTTGAGAGGTATGATGTAAACCTAGCTAGGTATGGGGTTACATTCTCTCTGCTATCAACTCTGTGTATGAGCTGTTGTTGGATGTTAGAACATTTTACAGCAGCCTACTGGACACTGTCCAATTGTCTTCAACAGGCACTGCTGATGTCATCACTGATATCAGATCATTGGATATGCATATGTCACAACAGGCCATGGTCACATACTGACCAGACAGGTGAGTAGATGTCACTTCATCCTATATAAGATAGACAACAGTAACATTCCGGTTACTGTATGCACAAACATCATATTTGCAATAGTGGTGGACAGTTTGACACATTAGATCACATAGGAGTTCCCATGAACTATGATTTTTGCAGATGATATTGTGATGTGTATTGAGTGTAGGGAACAGCAGTGGTGGCTGGTGACTTCAAATTAAAGGGGAAATGCAGGAAACAGCTGGATGGGAGGGACCAATAGGAAGGGGTGTGGCCAACTAGAAAGGGACAGAGTTATGCTCAAACCCACAAAAACTGGAACTTGTATATGCTGCTCTGGGTGCCAAACAACCATTATGAGAGTTCAATCAAGAAAAATGAAGTGTAAAAGAAAAAATATTTTAATGCATTGGCTACATGATAGCTTTTAATATCTAGATGGAAACAAAAAAGTTGTGAGGCATAAAAAAATAAATTACTTTTTAAATGCATTACTGGAATTCCAGTCAAAATTAAGTGTAAAAAAACAAGCAGCACTCACCTCAAACCACTTCTCCTTGCACTGCAGTTCTAATTATAATTTATATTCAGCTTTATAAAAGTACCAAGTAACACGCTGTGATATCCCCACTTGTAAAAATGTTTCTTATCCCAAAAAGACCTGGTGCCTGACAACAACTATCTACTTGTTTTGTGGGGAAAACATGATCAAAGTAAAAAATGAATAGCAAACAAGAAACAAGTTCAAGGTAAATTGCTTAAAGGATTACTGAACAGGTTATGGACCACACATGATAGATTGGCATTCTGTTTAGTTTATGAGTAAAGCCTGCAAAGATGACTGCAAGTGACCAACAAATGTAGTGAGCTTCTGAAAATACTGTAATCCTGTCCTTTATTACAAATACTACCATATGCATTTCAGTACCTAAGGCTTATACATTATTCTAGTTATGTAAATATTCTCTGCATGACAACAACAAAAAGGCTTCATATGTTGGTAATTCTTTAACACTATGCTTATTAAAGCTTACTTGCATCTTACAATCTCAGACAAGCTTACCTGATGGCCATTAAAGCATTGCTACTTAAACACAGGGCAACAGGCACTGCAACAACATGCATTTTTTTGAATAATAAGAAGCATAAATCAACAATATAAAACTATGACAGAAATCCAAAACTTTCTGTAAAATCAAGGGCAGATGAAAAGCCACTGTATTACTTGTGTCTACCTTGGATGGGGATACTCTGCATACTTACACTGCATAACTGCTCCTTGCCATGCTTGGACACATCCAGAGTCACTACATAGGGGAGTGGGGTGCAACAAGCATGTCATAATTTGAAATGTCTCTGGCTGACAGTGATGGCCCTGACAAATTTGTCATACTTCTCAACCTCAGAGCAAGAAGTCTGGACAAAGCCATAAACAGAAGTGGGACAGATGCCCAAAAATAAGGACAGTTTTTAAATATTGCTCTTATAAACTTAGAAAGATAATAGTAGGTCTTGCATTAGTATGACTTTTTTGAAGGGTATGAAATCTGAAACTCAAATGTCTGTCAATATTTTCTAACTTCAATCTTTAATGATTTGCCACTAATTTTTCAGAAAACCACAATTTTATGAAAAACAGACCAAACATGTGATGCAAAAATATAAAACAGCCACACAATACAGCTGGGAACCTGTTAAAGAAGGGAGACCTTTTTTAATATTAGTACTGTTAAGTTGAGCAGCTGACAAAGTAAGAGAATCTACATGCGTTTCTGAAATAAAAGTAATCTATAATGCTGATCATTACACTTATTTATTATTGTAAACCCTCCACATTTTCTTCCAAAATTGCCATTTTGTGGAGGAATTATTAGGGGCAGAGCAAAATTTTGAGCCAAAATCAGAGACAGCTGAGAGGTTTAGATATAACTAATTCTATAAAGTGATTTATTTGTGTTTATCTCTTAACCTCTTAATTCAGGAAATCTTGACAAAGCCAAATATATTGGGAGAACATACAAACAGTACTAAAAATTGCTCTTGTATAAACTTAGTTGATATAATAACAGGTCTTGCTTTAGCAGTCATTTTTATGAAGGGTATGAAGTCTGAAACACAATGTCTGTCATTATTTAGTGACTTCATTCTTAAATGATTTTCCAGAAAACCACAAATTTTATGAGGAATAAACCAATAATAAGCAAAAAAATCTATTAATTCTGTGAAAATCTGGACAGTTGAGAGGCATAGTTCAGCTGGGGCTGTCTCTGAGTTTACCACCCTTCCCCCTCAGAAAATCATGGTTGAATGGGTCTCCCCCTGCAGCCATTCCAATGCCCCATTACTTGGCTATTTTGCCCCATTTACCATAAACACTAATGTGAATATTGCTTTACTTCTACGATGATTTGGATTTCATTTAAAAGTTTTATTTTATATTTTATAGCACAAACACTAATAGACATCTTCTAAACAAAGCAATGCAGTCTCACAATGAAAACAGACTTAGCATTAAAACTTCTCTGCCCTTGAAACTCACACATTGAAACAGCATTGAAACCCACAGTCAAAGAAAATACATCTGGCCAGTGGCAGATACAGATTAACTTTGGGCTGTTTTCAAATCATAGGCCCCTTGCACACAAAATGTACATGTGTTCCTTTATACACCTTTCTAATTGTATAAAATTATACTGTATAATACAGTATGGTTGTTAGAGGGAGTTTTACATTTATTGTTTTGAACATTTTTCCAGTAAACAATGAAAGAAAATGCATGCACCGATAATGACAAAACTGCCCAATTCAGAACATTTCCCTCAAAAAGTCTACTCAAACTTCTATAATCCACCAGTCATCTAAATAATTACACATTAATGAGATCTGCAACTAATGAAGAGGTTGCTGCTAACAAACTTTATATTTCATTGTTTCATCTACAAATAAAGTGCCTGTTGCCCTTGATGAATACATTGCTTATGTTACACTAAAAGAATGATAAGCTGGTAATATTGCAATAGGGACTAGATGGCAAACTGATAACAGGTTCATAGTTACTAGGCATCTCTGCCAAAGATGACATTCTCAGGACTGCAGCATCCACCCCCTTTAAAAGTATAACACAATACAGTATCAGCAATGCATCCACATATAGTGGGAGTAGAACCCACAGCCTTCTGTATCAAAAGCAAGTACACTACCTGTTGTGCTATTAACAAAGCAAGCTGATTCAGCATAAGCAGCACTAAACTTCTCTTCCCTGAAGCTCTCAGCTCCTTGTAAAATCCATTCAGCACTCAACTGTATCTCTCAAGTTTGCAGCACAAGAAATCTGGAAAAAGCCAAAATTTATTGGGGGGGGGACGAAAGCCCAGAAACCAGGGACACATTTTAAACATTGCCTGTATAATCTTGGAAAGTTATAAGAATAAAATGCTATGTTACCACCATGCATTTCACTGCCAAGTCTTGAACTGAGGACCCTATATACTACAGTCAGAACAACATACCACTAGGCCAAATTAGCTGTTTTTGAAAAGATAGGAAGACTGAAACTTAAATGGCTATCATTTAATGAATTCAGTTCTCACCATAGCTCTTAACCTCTTCGCACAAAACACATGGGCAAAGCAAATAATGGGGGAATACAGCCCCAAAAATAGGGACAAATTTCAAATATTGATCTTATAAACTTAGAAAATTGCTAGAATAAAATGTTTTGTGTTACCATGTACCTTTTGAAGAATATGAAGTCTGAAATTCACACATCTATCATTATTTAGTCAATTAAAATCCAGAAAAGCACAGAATTTATGAGGAACAGAACACACATATGAGGCAGAAATCTGAAACTTTTTCACAAGTGGTGGTGGGTAGGGAATTCAGGCTCTTGCTATCTGCATCCAAAGTACAGGGTTTGAGCCTGTCTCTAACTACCTAGCAGATAATTAGAGAGCCTCCATATCTATTGTATTTCTACATACTGCTCTCTCTCCCACCCTATATTGATATAGATAAACATACACACACACACACACACACACACACACACACACATATATATATATATATATATATATAGAGAGAGAGAGGGAGAGAGATTTTATATAGTAAAATACTGAGCCAATATAGTTAACATACTGTTTACACATCAAGATCCCAATTTAATACATTATCAGTGTACAATATCAGTATGAGGGAATGGATGTTTTATAAGTCATGAATAAGAATAACTTCAAAATTATTTTATTTCATAGTGCACTGAGGGACTTCATTAGGTTATTTGATGAGTACCACTTATTCACTGGGACAGCCATCTTCAGAGTAGTGCTTTACCACACACTACAGTATGCAGTACATTAATGCTTCCATCATACAACATAAAAAGAATTCTGCCTTGTTATCATAATATGTCATGGGCTATGTCTGGCTATAATTTTCCCTTGGATATTTTCACAAAACCTACACAACCAAACTTTGTAGTTAGGCATAAATAAATTACAGCATAAACAATGATTAAGCATTGTATGCTACTGTTATGTCATTACTTTATTGGTTTATTGATGCAGTAAAATGGTTCCCTACTCATGAAAACATAGTAGTTAAATTACTAAATATAAATATTTAAAGAAAGCAGATCCCAGATCTGATTTTTTTTTTCATTAGGAACATGAAGTATGAGTCATAATATGTCTATTTTAAGTATTATTAGAGTATTTAATTGGTGTACATCTCCCCTTTTTACAAACATTAAGTATATTTTTATTTAAAGGTTTTAAAGGTTTTAAAGTATGCAATCCCTGCCTACACATACATGACTGTTTAACAGGGCTAAATAGTACAATATGATACAGTTTAATGATGTATAACAGCAAATTTAACCTGTAAATCCAACAAGGTCAAAATACCAAAATGGTAGATAATTTTAAGAAGTATAATAATTTTAGCCTCATGGTACATTCATGATTTTGTAGTTGTAGGTTGGCAAATAAGATTCTTTTCATGCTATGGATCTTAAATCCATACTTTACCGCCAAAATGTATATGTAAACAGATGTAGAATTCCACTCCTGCCATCAATTTCTATTCCAGGGGCATAGGCTATGGTTTCTTTACCCAAATTCTTTACATCATATAATATGGGATGAGAGATTTGACTTAAAACTGTGCGGCAAATGCACACTACTTACCTTGGATAAAAGCTGTATTTATCTAGCCTTTCCACTGAACAGCTATAGAATAGAGATAGAATCACTAATTTCCCAGAACTTTCCCCTCCTAGCCCAATGCTTTCCAGTGTTGTCTTATCAACAGCAACTGAAAACGTGCAACAGATTATTTTTACACATAGACAAATGCATGCTCACATTCACGCATGCGCACACACACACACATGCACACACACACACACACAGTCACACACACACACACACACACACACACACACACACACATGACAACTCCCTCCGAAGTCCATCACTACTTAAACTCTGTCCGTGTGAGACATAGTAAACTCTGCAAAAGCTCCTGCTTAGTAAAGAACAACTTTTGATTGTGGTAAACAAAAAATCTGACCCAGTCTCCAATAAGTAAATAACAACTCCCTCCGTGATAATACCCCAGTAAACTCAAAACTGTGCAAAAGTGCCTGCTTGCCTCTGGAAATCTTCCTCTATGATATGGTCCCACGAGAGCAGTAGCTACAGGCTTACAGTTATCTAGCCTGCAAACAATGCAGTCTGAACCCCTTCAAGTCTATGTGGTTGTAACCGCATAGACTTCTGGGGGATCTGCAGTCTGAAGCCTTGTTTCCCAATCCGGACTGCTGTTTAACCAGTCCAAGTTTGGGAAATGGACACTCCTTCTAAATTTTTTTTTCTCTACAGCAGTCTGAGTTGGAAAACGGTCCAGACACACTAAATTAGTGGTCTGGACATTTACAGCAGTCTGAGTTAAACGGACACTAAATTATTTTTTTTTTCTTTTTCCTTTCACAGTTGGAGGCTGCAGTCCTGCAGTCCAATAGCATGAGCCACCACTGCCACAGAGGAGAAGAATGAAGGTCATCAGGACTAAAACAGAATATATGTGTGTGTATGAGTGGGAGGATAAAGAATGGTTAGGAAGTAGGGAGTACAGTTAGCAAAGGCATATGCTATGAAATACTTTGGATCAGCAATTCAGAGTAATTGTGAGTGTGGAAGACAGGTGAAGAAGAGAGAGCATGCAGGGTGGTGTAGGTGGAGAAGAGTGTCAGGAGTGACTTTTAACAGACGGGTACTAATAAGACTGAAAGGGAAGGTCTACAAGATGGTAGTGAGACCAGCTAGGTCATATAGGTTGTAGATGGTGCTATTGACAGAAAGACAGGATTCATAGCAGGTGTTGGCAGAGTCCCAGATGTTATGATTTGCATTGTGTGTGCTGAGGATGGACAGCAGTTTTAACCACATATTAGAGTGTCAGCTGAAGTTGTATGCTTTGGAGACAAAGACAGAGTGGTGAGATTGTGTTGTTTTGTACATGTGCTGATGAGTGATGCAGGGCATATTGGGAAAAGGATTCTAAGGATGGTGGTGCCAGGTAAGAGGAAAATAGGAAGGCCTAAGATAAGGTTTATGGATGTGGTGACAGAGAACATGCAGGTGGTTGATGTGACACAGCAAGATGCAGAGGACAGGTAGAAATGGAAGCAGATGATCTGCTGTGGTGAGCCCTAAAGGTACTATCCAAAAGAATAGGAAGAAGAAGAACATGACATCTGTCTTTGGAGAAACCCCATCTGTACACTTGTGGCAGGAGTGTACAGTAGGAGTATCTATTTAAAGGTTAGTGTGTCTGGACTCAGTATGGGCTTTAATAGTGTGTCTTTCTAGTACCTGCTCTGGATTGTGTGCAGAGGCAGTAATACTTTGCCCTCGTATATGCAGAAATATCAATACACTTGCTTTCAAATAAAAATGTCTGGTGCTACGAAGCATAGCAGATCTAGCTGTCAGAAATGCATAGCAAGTTGCAATTTCTCCACTAACATATCAATGACAGAGGTATTGATCCACTTTATGAAGGACATCATAACGTACACCCCATAGATTAGTCACCTTAAAATACCAGTCAGATTACATATACCCCTCCTCTTTGCATTCTCTATGCACATACCAGGTTCAAACCTCCTATAGCACCTATTATTTCCCCTCTATTTCCCCTGCTAACATAGTTGACATGGGTTTTGTGACTCAGTGCACATAATGTCTCGTGCACTGAATAGCCTATATCTCCTACATCACTGGAGTACAAATTTCAAGAGATCCACCTATAGTAGGAATCTGGAATCAGTGCATTATTGCTTCCAGAAGGTTATCTGCTCACACACCTTGATTCCTACTCATAATATGCACCCAACACAAACCATCAGGTGTAGAGGTACTCCCCACAAACCAACCTAAAATGCAGACACATCTTGAACACAATCAGGCAACAAGCAGACTAAGAAATATCATCATCACTGTCTCACCATAGAAGTGCTTAATGCAATGGGCATGTATCCCAAAGGTTTTCATACTAGTTGACTGTATAGTGAGATGTACAGATGCCCCACTCACCAGCTTAAATAAGGATATGTTTACTATAAGCTGTGTGGCAGACGTAGTGTCACAGCACACATGCAATCAAGTGCCTCAACAAGTCCCACTTTTAATCAAGTATACTTTATCTTGGTATGCACAACTTGAGACATGACTATAGGAAATATATGTTCACACACATGACTGATTTATCTAAATATGGGTACAAGCCCAGCATGTCCCTATGTTTAAGCAGGATTATACCCTCACCTAGGATGATATCACTGTATAAAGAACAACAGACTCTGAACTTGCCTAGGTTTCTGGTGCCATTTTAAGGTTATACACTTCCTGTCATTGTGGGATGACATGGTGGATAGAGCATACTGCTTTGCCAGACTTAAGCCACTTGACTGCACCATAATCCCTTTATTAGGCAAAGTCACAAAAGCAGAATAACCAATGTGAAAATATAAAACTGCAACAAGGAACGGCCATGCTGCTAAACCTAGGAGTTCACATCTCAAACTGCACTCACTGTAAGCACTCTTTGCAATAAAGATGTTGATGTCTGTGCAGTCACAGAAACCTAGTTCAAGGCTGCAGTAAGTACTTTGCCATTGCAAGGCTACAGTGCCTTCCAAATAACCACACAGCAAATGGAAGTTGTGTGAACAACAGGAGGTATTGTTTCTATTTTCAGTGAAGATTAATACACCTCAAGACTGTTTAGAGAAGATAACTATATGGAATTATTCTATGTCCAACATACTGTGGATAAGAAACCCTTTCATGTTATTGCCATTAATAGGTCACCATGCATAAACACGAAACCAATATGTAGCCCACTCATGTGGTTAGAAATGTCCTTAACAGACAGTTTTTAAGAGCAATGTGAATCCACAATGATAATGTGGAGTTGCAAGTTACTTTGAGTAACATGAAGAAGCATTTCTTAGAACAGAGGTATACTGTAAGTGATGTAGACAAAAGTCTAGCAGGGGCATGGTCTGTTTGAGATACGGTGGGGAGATTGTATTTTTCAGACTCAGTTGAAGAAGCAGCTGTGGTACCTAAACAGACGAATAAATGTTCTAATAAGAATAGGCTTTTCCTTACTTATTCAAGTAATATTAGCAATACTTGTGAAGCTATTAAGAAATATTAGCCACTTTTATTGGTTAATTCAGATCTCAGGACAGTTTTAGATGATAAACCCCTGTTTTCATTTAGAAATAACTGAAGTGACAGTTAAAAGAATTTTGAACTTATATCAGATAAATGTGGGACATTTTGGTGTAGACTATATAAGGCTTCTCAATATATTTGGAGTTGTACCTCTCTGGTACACTCAGAAACTAAGCAAGAAATTAGTTTTGATTTTTATACCGATTGTACGACCAACCCAACACTCTCATACTAGGCGACTTCAACTATCCCTCCATCAACTGGGAAAACTGCTCATGCACCAATACACTGGTCCAACGCTTCCTGGAATTCATCAATTCCAATGCCCTGGACCAGCTCATTCTTACCCCCACTAGAGGAAGCAACATCCTTGACCAGGTTATTATTAACATGGGCAACTATTGCGTGTCACTAATAATCAATTCCTCCCTGGAATTTTCCGCCATGGAAATCCACATCTCACTCAGACTCCCCGCAAGGGTAACCACCATGAAAAACTTCTCCAAAGCTGACTTTGGGCTCCTAAAAACAGAAGTAGCTAACTTCACGGCACCCATGTCAATGGAAAATAGATGCATGACTGCTGAATCATACACTGATGCACTGTACGAACACATACATGAATGCATGGAACTAGTCATACCCAACAGAACCAAGACGCTCTCCTCCAAAAAAGTAAGCCAATCTGGTGAGCCACTGCCATTAATAAACTCTACAACAGAAGGAAGAAACTGTTGCAGAAAAAGCTGAAATTCCAAGACTAGAAAAACTCCATTATTAGTCTCAACAAAAAGTTGAGATCCCTCATCAAAACCTGTAAAGCCAGCTATGAAGGCAAAATTGCAGCAGACACTAAACACAACCACAAAGCCTTCTATAGTTATATCAAGAATCTCCACAGCAACACCCAGGTTTGCTCTGAGTTACTGCACAATGGTACCTCCTATACTTAGCCAACAGATATTGCCAACATAGCGGCCGACAGATTCAGTGCCAACTTTATCCCTCTCTCCCCCCTAAAGGGCCAATCACAATACCGGAGAAATGCCAGACACTCAGCATTACTGCAACACAGGTTAAAGGTGCATTGTCCAAGGCCAAGAATACAGCTTTCATGGGACCCAACAATATCCCTGGATGTGTTCTACATGAACTATAAAGTGAACTGGCACCACATCTGTGTGCTCTGTTCAATCACAGCCTCACCTCAGGCTTTATCTCTACCGAACGGTGCACTACTGCAGTCATCTCTCTCCATAAAGGGGGAGCAACTACAGACCCTGAGAATTATCGCCCCATTAGCCTGATGAGTCTGAAATGTAATGCTATGGAGCGCATCATCATGGACCTAATTAACAAGGATATATGGAATCTCCAAACTCTAGATCCCACGCAATTTTGTTTTGTGAAAGGTAGATAATGCCTGCTCAATCTGGTTGACTTCTTTGAGTCAGTCAGCAGAGATGTGGATGAGAGCAAGGTAATTTATACAGCCTACCTTGATCTGGCCAAGGCCTTTGATACTATTCCCACTCAGGAATTTTTGATAAACTCACCAAACTACGCTTCAACTCCTATTTCACTAGGTGGGTTGCAAATTGGCTCACAGATAGAACACACAGTGTGAAAGTAGCGGACTCCAAGTCAGACTGCTGACCAATCACAAGTGGAGTCCCACAGGGATCGGTTCTGGGTCCTCACCTGTTTGGCATCCCAGAAGTCCAGGCCAACACAGAGGGACTCTGGCTGACCAAGTTGGCAGATGACTGCAAGCTGGGAGCCATTATTAACTCCCCAAGTGATGTAGACATCCTACAGAAAGGCCTCACTGAGACCAATGACTGGTGTCGAAACCACGGCCTTAAGCTTAATGCCAACAAATGAGTAATCATGCCCTTTGGTAAAAACTCAGCTCCCAATAATTACCACATCGATGGGAGCCCACTGAACACTGAAGGCATTATAAGAGATCTGGGGACACAGACTGACAGCAACCTCTCCTTCGACCACCACATTGCCACTGTGGTCAGAAAGTCCTTCTATGTGGCACATCTCATTACCAGGGGTTTTGCATCCAGTAAGAAAGAGGTCATCATCTCTCACTACTCTTCCCTCATTAGGCCAGTCATCGAGTATAATGCCCCATTTGGCATGTACCTCACTAGACACATGCAACAGCTAGAAAGGCCACAAACGTACCTCACAAAGATGATCCTAGGCCTTAAACATGTCCTACATGGACAGACTCAAAAAAACTCCAGCTATTCTCTGTCTCATATCATCTACTAAGAAACGATCTCTGTTTGACTTACAAAGCCATGTCTGACCCAGCTCTGTAGAAATGCTACATCTAAAGAAATCTCAGTCCCTCCACACCACATGCTCCAGAGACCTCAACCTCATTACCACAATCAGCAGAACATGCTGGAGGGACAGGTTCATAACCCAGAGACTGCCCATGCTCTGGAATAGACTTCCCATATATGTCAAACAGAGCACCTCACTGGCCCTCTTCAAGAGAAATCTTGATGAGTGGATGGGAAATAGAAAGATCACCCTGGGGATCACACCAGCGGCTCTACTTGACAGTGGCACTGGGAACTAATGTTGGGTGACATGATGCCATGGGCTTATAAAGGCTTCAGGGCCATTAGCCTTGTATACACCTATGAACCTATAAGAATTTAATATATTACTCAAAATGCACTACGTATGAAGCTTTCTACATCAGGAAGACCAATAGAATGTTTAAAGAAAGGATTCTAGAACACATGAGGGACACACGTAATCAGAAGAGTACAAGTGCATTAGCTCAACATGTTATAGAGAATGGGAGAAGGCACAGTTTTAAGTTTCTTATATTAGAAATAGTGTCTGAAAATCTGAGAGGGTGGGACTTTAAGAATATCCCTGAAAAGAAAGAAATGAAATGGATACTTCTTTTGACAGGAAATGTATTTCCAAGGCTGAATGAACATGTGTCTTTGAAGCCAGTTCTTAAAGGACAACAAGGATTCTATTATTAAATGCTCAACTTCTCTGTCCTTTTTCTCCCTATTTATTGTCCATGCTATGAATAAACAACAACACAGCATTTAAAATATTTTAAATTGATTGTTTCTCTTCACTAGAACAACACCTTACTGTACTGTGGTGGTTTCACTTTCAAAAAAACTTTTATCCCACCTTTACTGCAGTCTCCAATTCACTGATGTCATCAAGGCCACTCAATACAGGCAGTTTTCTGGCTAGTTGCCTCTCCAAACTGACATCACAATGACTGTCCTAAAAAAAATCAATGCTGTGATGTCACAGTTCCCTGGTCCTTCCCCTGTCCATACAGAAAGTAAAGGCTAGAACAAGGAGACAGTACATGAGTCAAGTCTCCCGCTATGAGCTGTCAATCACAGCAGGACACAGCTCAAATTACCCTTAGCACTTTGACAGCTAGGAAGTTAGGTGTGAAGGGGGATGGGAGATGAGTCAAAGTAGTACAATTCAGGCATCACAAAAAAATGCAGTTTAGCCATTCTAAAAAGAAGCAGCAGTAAAAAGCACTTTGAAAGTCTGTTCTGTGACATTTGCACTGTTTGTGTTTTATGTAATCATTGAACGTCATGAAATGTTACTTAAAGCTAACTGACTGAAAGACAACAGTGTATGCATGTAAAATCAACACAGTCACAGGAGCTTTAGGAAGAAAAAGGCCTGTGTGATGTAACTTTTTACAGACAACCACTGCATTTTGGGATACCCAGAGGCAGACTAAACAATCAGAATTACTTCAAGATGCCAAACCCCATGTGGTCAGACTCAGAAATTATGTATAAAATATTTAAAAACCTGTAAATAGTCCTAAAGTGGTGTTAAAATGTTGGAAACACCAAACCACGATGAAATAAACATGTTTTTTTTAGTCTGTGGGTACAGTTCTACTTTCATCTCCTTAACGTCTCAGCCCCTTAGACATTAATATTTGGATGTCAGGGAAGTTTGTACCTTTTTCATGATAATGTTGGTTTTGATAAAGTTTTCCATGTTACAGTTTTAATATTCATGTTTTTAAAGGGGTGTGTTGATAAAGCACATATTTACTGGCCAGTTCCTTGCTCCATTCGGCTGTTTTTTTTTAGATTGGAAGATTGTTTTCATTAGAGAATTAACAGGATTCACGAAGCCTCCGTGTAAGAGTTATAACTCTTACACGGAGGCTGCAGTTAAACTGAGTGATGTCAGCATGCTCTGCATATGCATGAGAGCATGCTGAATCACACCCAAGTCGAACACGGCCGTGTAAGACAGTAGGGGGCGTGTCCGTAGGCTGAGCCCTGCAAGCGGACACGCCCCCAGAAGTCTAAAAGTGCCCAAAGTACACACCCACAACAGAGCCCACGGAAATGTGAATAAACACAACACAACACATGCCCCTACAGACTATTAAACATAAAAGAAATATCAATGTACATGTAATATTTTTTTTAAATTGTAAAGATGTTTAACTGTGAGTGCGCTCGTGTGCGCGGGCGTGCCCGTAGCGCAGCTACAGTTAGCAGTCAGTGGGAAAGCAGATAAGAACTACATATGCAAAATAAGCCAGAAAGCAATAGCGAAGCGGTAGAGATGCCGGCTGCAGAGCAGGCATCCATGGTTCGAGCCCCCACAACCCAAATTTTTTTTTTCTCAAAATAAGCATGAAACAAGTCTCTGACACATATATGTACACATAAAACCAGAATATATGTAAAATGCAATGTAATAGCCTATTTATATTGAATAAATGTGAGCTAAGAAATGAATATAAACTGCCTTATATGCCCATAGCTGAGCTACAGTTCAACAGAGTGAGATTATGTGCCCGTAGATAAGCATAGGTTTAACTGGTGCAAAATGAGTGCCTGTAGCCGAGCAGTGGTTTACCACGCTGATTATATGTGCCCCTAATTGCGCTAAGCGGCACATGCTTGCCAATAGCCAAATAAGTGTTAAATCGGCGTACCCGTTTGCTGAGCTGCGCACCGCGCAAACGAGCTAACCGACGGGCAACGGTGAGCAAGCCGTATCCAAAATGCCTTTACACAGACACACCCCTCAACATGTCTAGACAGTCCTGAATAATAAAAAGCAGTGGCCAGGTTCGAACCCAGGATACTATACACCATAGTCAAGGTACAGAACCACTAAGCCATGACAGCCGTTCATAGAAATGCAATATCAGCTCATATATAGGAATGAATACAAACTACAGCATGACAATGCAGGTTTACTGAAGTTGATACAATTCCAAACTGGCCAATCACAGATATGTGCGGAAAACGGACTATATAAGCCCCATAGGCGGAATACACAGCATAAACGATTGTAGAACAGACCTGCAGTTAGAATGTCAGGTGTAGGTGAGGGTAGTCGCTTCGAGCACAGAGGTGGGGTGTTGAGGAGTCCAGGTACATGGCCTGGCTCCTAGTCCATAACCATGAGGCCCAACTCATGCAGGGCCAGGTCCTTTGGGAGCGTACAAGGCTGAGGCGTGGGACCAGTTGGCTCATGAACTCACCAGTGCCACAGGAATTCCTAGGACAGGTGAGCAGGTCCGTCACCACCATGCGGACCTGAAGAGACGTAAGCAGGACCAACTGAACCGTTGGATCCAGGAGGCCCGCAATCACCCAACGCCCACCACTGAGTAAGTATAAATTAATTATGTTTGTAGAAAGTTAAACTACCTGAAATCATGGAGATGTGTATTCCAATATTACTTCATTTATATTACAGCTGCAGGTGTCTGTTCTGCGAACCGCAGAGCCTATGCTGATAGGCTGGTGCGGTTGCGCCACCAGGCAGGTCAGTAATCCACTACTAGTAACTGTAAAGATATATAAATGTATGACAGTTAGCATAAGAGTGCAGTGTAGCCAGGAAGGAATTAAATCTGCAACTCACAGAGTGTGAAAGTGTATGCAAGTATTGCCTGATTACAACAGTTCCCAGCCTGTAAGTTGAAACTAATCATGGGACTGTCCAACACATATTTTTAAATAAAACTGCCCTGCCTGTAAGAAAATAGTACACAAACAGCAGCAGCAGGTAAAGTATAGCTGCAGAAGAGGATGAATCCACCTGTGTGAGATGTATACTTGTGGAAATACTGAAACATGACAGAAGTGAGAGTGCTGGAAAGAACTGTAATAATTTCTGTTAAAACATGTCAATAAAGCCTAGAAGTACCAGTCTGAATAGTAACATGAAAGCAAGTGAGAGAGTGTGAGAAAGTGTCAGGAATACAGCACTACAGTAGTAATAACCCCTGAATAAAGTATACTGCAGTCAGGACATAATTAAATGCATGTGAGACCCAAAACCAAACAGAAACATCTGTTCAAAGTGTTGCTGCATGTGGAATGTGTACACCAAACTCTGGATATGCTGCTCCCAGTCTGAAATATGCAGATAGGATGACTGTCTGATATCCCAAACATCCACACCTGTCTACAGTTATACAAAGAACAGTTAACAGGAGATGTATCTGCACAAATTTCGATATGACTTGTGTATGAACAGCAATAAAATGTAGACTTATGTTGCAGTAACAGTCCCATCTGTAAGGTTAAGTAGTTAACATATAGGACACTGTAGTCAGAACAGTAGTGTGTATATAACTGTAGCTATTATAAATGTACAGCATATGTGGTTGTATTCGAAGGTGTTAATAATATGTCTGATTTACCCCACCCTCTAACCATCTATAACCCATTCCACGGGAAAATGGTATGTGCAATCACAATTACCACCCCTGGACATCTGTCCTGTTGGTTCATATATATTTGCATGTCTGTTGATGCATCCGCCCTGTTCATACATCCACACCTGATGGCCTGTTGCCATCAACCAACCCTGCATGTTGTTGGACTGTGTATTACTGTTGAAATTATGCATGTGCTATGCACGCTGTTCAATGGTGTGAATAACTGGGTGTGTGGTTAATGGGAATACTAATGCATGCTGTTAAAACTAACTGTGAATGGTATTTATATGTAACTAACCCAAACTGTTATGACATAATGCAAAACATAGAACGACAGGGAAGGCGGGTTCCGGCGGACCCACCTCTCCCACCTCAGCTGGCGAGTGCACCTGGCACTAGTGCCGAGTCCGGACCCTCCTCCGGTGGCCCTGTGCCACCTGCGGGTGGAAGCGCTGCAGGGGACGGGGCTCGCCCCCCCTCTGCAAGTGTGGCCGGAGGAGATCCACCACTGACCCTCCGTAGCGTCCGGACTGTGGTGCGTAGGGAGATTCGGGACTCTGTCCTCGAGCCCCTACGCCAGCTCGAGGCACGGGTGGCGCAACTAATGGGCTTGCCCGTTGCCCCGCCTACACAGCCCCCAGCACAGCCCCGTCCTGGGCAGTGAAGGAACAGTGGCAACTGCCTATGGGTGGGGATATCAGTTCCACTGTTGCCATCTGTGGGCTCATGGGCTCTGGACATCCCAACCTCCGTCCCGTCAATTGTGTAACCCCCACACGTGTCATACACCGCCCCTGTATGCGTCTTGTTTGTCTTGTCTGTTAACCTACCCAACCTACCTCCCCAGCTGTACCGACTACCTTCACCTGACATACCACTCTCACCTGAAAAAAAAAAAAAAAGGGCACTCTGTACCCACAAAAATTACGCCCCATACATAGCTGCCCATTCCGCACATGTCTACTGGACATGGAACCCATCAGTTCCAATTGGCTGTACAACAGGTATTATTGTTGTCCTGACACCTCTCTCAGGGGTGGAAGGTTTCAAATGTCACACCAAATTACATACATATGCACAGCTGTTGCTGCTGAAGAAATGAGCAGCTATGGGCCTTACCTACATCCCTCCTGCACATCCCAAGCTTGTTTCCCTACTGTCTTACCCTCTTTGTGACCCCTTTTTCACCACTTTCCTGTCTCCCGTTTTCTTTTCTTTCAAAGAAAATAGCGGGTGTGCAAGAGTAAGCACGGTTAAGCGGTTGTAAGCGGTGTGCGCTGCTTGTGAGCTAACCACCAGTGCGCATGCGTGAGCTCCAGCAAACCAGCGCTAACCCGGTTACAACTGCTTAAAAGTGCCTTAGTCACTTTGATTGACAGGTCCCATACTCAGTTCAAAAGAAAAATAAAATCCCACTGTGAGTCCCGAACCCAGGACCTTGGCAACTATAGTCTGCATGTCTTACCACTAAGCCATGACTCTTACATAGAAACACTGTGCTAAAGTAAATATATCATTTAACAGTAGGAATGAATGTAAAGGGAATATAGATGTGTAGTACACAAAGCATGACATGTAGAATCACAAACAAAACTGGTGGATTTCCATAATAGTAGTGTGTGAACAGAAACAGCCATGCTAGTTGGAAGCTAGTAGGTAATAATGTCACCATAGCACCTTGCAAGACACACACATACTCACAGCAGGATAAGCACTGCCCATACCCCACAACCTCTTACAGGAACACATCCAGAACAAGTAATACAATATGTGGAGCAAAGGCCCAAAACCAGGGACACATTACAAATGAAGTTACAACAAATGCAGACAGTTCAGAAAGTAACAGGGTCTACACCTTGTGGGATGTTTGGAAGGGTATGTAGTCTGGAACTTGAATGTTTGTCACCATATTCTGACTTGAGCCCAGACTGACCTGCCAGATAAAGGTGTGCATGAGATAATGACCAAATTATGAGGCAGACATGTGGACAGCCTGCAAATATCTGTACACATGACGGGTTCAACACCACCATATGTGAATAGTTAAGAACCTAGACATAGCAACAGTGAATGTCTTACAGGGATGCCCCACAGACCCCATGTGAAATGTACAAACAGTAGGCAGAAAGGTGTAACACATGCAATGGTAACTATGGAGTCCGGAAAGTATTCACCACTCGCATGGCAGAAAAAGTGTAGTAATACCTATGCTCATGCTAACCCACAGTCACAACTGCAGCATACCAGACATATTAATGGGTGCACCCCACTGATATGTACCATTCCATGAGGCACATAACTGGTGAACCTGAAAGCCTCTGGGGCCTGCTCAGCAGCATACCCACATATGCTAATAGATGTCAAGGCCCACACCATGGCCAGACCACACTGCATGCTGTAACACCCTAGCAGATATAGCAAGCATTCCAGGGTGTGAATGTACATGGGAAATAGGAAAGCTACAGCAGCACACAACAGTCAAGACACCTAGCAGGCACACCAGTACTGACAGTAAAGGGCAACTATTGAAGACGTAGCAACAGAGTGCAAGCAAAGGTGAAAGGAAAGCACACACACACACATGCACACGTCAACAATAGTAGTAGTTGTTAGTGTACATACACAGTCAGTACAGGAAACTGGAGAAATGAATGGAGGAATGTTAACCCACAACCCACCGAGTAAAATTAGAGATACCAACCTTTACACTCACAGAATGTTGTCCACAGCATAACAGCATGGTCCCTGCCATTAACATCTGAAAGGGCTACGCCTATTTCACACACCTTTTATAGCACAGTTCTGAAATCACAGTGAGAACTGCAATCAGTACACAACAGGCTGCATGCAATTAGCAAATGCTGGCTAACAATTGGTGCAGAGGCCATCACATGGGCATATGCAGATACCTACAAAAGTATGCTGTATTCCATGTCCACGCATGCAATAATTACATTGCACCTGGAGAGAGAAAGAGAGACAGAGAGACAGAGAGACAGAGAGAGAGAGAGAGAGAGAGAGAGAGGGAGAACCACACCCAGAACTAGACTGCAACTAAGCAGACAGACAGCAATCCCCAGCAACAGCTACCTGGAAGCTGCAACTGTGAATCGGAGCAGCAGGACAGAGAGCCAGACATTCGCAGACACAGCTGTGACAAACACAGGTACTGTAAAGTAATACTATCAAGGTGTACATACTGTGAACCCTCCATATGTGTTATTGGGCTGTATCCATATGTATATGAAGATGTGTAATGGGCAGGGGATATACAGCACCTATCAGTGAAGGCTGTACATACAGTTGTATGTGTGAGCATCTATGTGCACATATATATGTCGTTTGATTGTAGGTGGTACTGCCATGTACTAATTAGATTACACAGCTATGTATGTTTAGCAGTATGTTAGTGTGTGTATACAGTAAGGTAGACATATATGCTGACATACCTGTCCAACATATGGCTATGTAGTTATGTCAACATATGTATGTGTATATATCTTATATGTATATATATACATATGATATGCATATATGTATACATACATAGAGAGAGAGAGATGTAGGACTACATAGACAGATGCTGATAGAATATTGTAGCGACATATCTATGTAATGCACACATGCAGAGATAGATATATGTAGATACATATACATAGACAGACTGATCTGACCACCTACAGGTATGATTGTATATGCTGACCTGCAACACAGCCTGTGCCCCCCTGTCGACCACACCCCTCTGCGCCACCCCCACATCTACAGCAGAATATGTACATCAATATATATATATGTGCAAATTTATACACACATATGTACATATATATAGAAATAGACATATAGACATATCTTAATACATATATATATGTATAGAGAGAGAGAGAGATGTATACAGAGCTGGAGTGAGGCACATGTGTACAGATGTATTGCAACTGGTGCCTGGTGACAAAGGCATGGAGTGAACACCAGTGTCACATCCGGAGTATCATACCACAGTCCAGATCACCTACACAGGTAACCACCATATAAATGAGTGTCCGCCCACCACTGCATGTGTCAGGGGTGGTCAGGGTCAGACATGTGTACAATAGTGGCCCCAATGATAGTCACAGTGGCACACTATCCCTGGAATAGCTGCACATGGTATGTGTCCGCACACATGGTCAGTCAGGCATGGACATGTAGGTCGGTGTACCCCCCACAGCACGTAATGTATGCCATGGTATGGACCTCACACGACAGCAACAGATATGTAGAAGGACACAGTGACATGTACAACACGGTGACAATGCACCCAAACACAGTACCATTGCACAGTGACTGTCAACAACACAGAGTACACATATGCCGCCCACGTACAGGTTACCACCCCCAGATGCACATATGGAGGTCACACCTATGACAGATGTCCAACAGGCATTGTACCACCGCCCACCATCCACAACCTACCTGTCTGCTGTGTGTCGTCTGTGCCACTGCAATTTAGTGCACATGTGTAGGTACGGGTTCAGACTCACAGACAGGACACCCTGCAACAAACCACACAGTGTTACGATGCGAGACTCCCCATGTGTACATGTCACACATACCCCTGCTGCATGTCACTCAGATAGGTAATATGCCATATGTGTCACCCTGTGTAACTGTGTGACGGCAGCAGGTACCATCACACCACATGTGTCACAATTGTCAGGTTAGCAGATCAGTACGCTGCTGTAGACACGGGGGCATTAGCATATTGTATAGTATTGCATTACAATGTCATGTATTGTGTTGTATTGTATTGGTATGGTGAGGTGCCTCCTGCATGGAGTGGAACCACTGGTGCTGTGTGCCAGTGTACAGGTACATACCCTGTAGTCAAGGTAGTGTAACATAGCACCTCTATATGTGTGTTTAGCGCCTGTCAGAGGGTATGTAGCATGCAACTGGGGATACCAGCAGGTCCCGTCCATGTCGTGTATTCTGCTCACCTGTGGGTGTCTCTCACCTGGATAACTGTGATGACCTTGAGGTTAGGGTCAGCAGGGATAACCATGCCTTAATACAGGGGGAGGGTGGGGTGACACCTGCACTGACCCTGTCCGCCACAATGTCGTCTAGCTGTGGTGTAGGTGAAATATGTGTAGTGTACTACCCATGGGCATAGAGGATGGTTCCTGACCAGGTCGCTAAATAGGTCAGGTAGGCCTCCTGGTCATCTGCAGTATCACGCTTGACGTCCCACTCAACATTGCCCATGTAGTCAGTGTGATGGGAAATAGATCCTTACCAGTGCTGCTCAGACATACCCTCCCTTCAGAGACTGATGCTCTGTCTCGTAGTAGCTTACATCAAGTGTAATACAATCAGTATATGGCTGGGGTTCGCCGGACAGGATGCTGTCCCTTTGTGGACAGTGTCCTGGACATATATGGGAATGCATGAGCCATGCGGTCTTGGAGATGTCTGTAGAAAGCAATTGTGTAGGGGTCAGCACTGCGTGTTGTCTCTGACACTGGCCCAGTGGGCTGTAAGGATACCATATCAGTGTTACAAAGTGTAACGTCTGTATCTGTAATGTTGTGCACTGTAGCCATCTGTGCTGGTGGTGGAGGTGGGATATGTATATCCAGGGCAAGCAGGGTGTGGTCAGCCCACAGTAGTCGCCGATGTACGCCACACAGTACCTAGACACAAACCCACAGAGTGAGGAGGTGCACCTCACCTGAATTGGTGTTCTGACTGCTGGTGTCCAGTAGTATGTCGTACGTAGCCTGGCAGGTACTGTACAACAGTTGCTGGCCGAGCACTGATACCTGACCATCTACATGTGTATCCACCAATAGACAGACAGCTGCTACATATGTGTGATATGTGGTATCATGACAGTCAAGTAGCATGTGTAGTATGTGTGCCAAGGTCTGCCAACATAGATTGCTGATACCATGTTATATTTTTCCCAGGTACATGGCCCACCCAAGACATGCAACCTACTCCGTGGCTGAGGATGAGGAGATACACCAGAGCCTGGTGCGGGACTATGCAACACTCTTTTCCGCACCAGCCAGAATCAGCAGGTGAGGGCTGCACTGTGGCAGGACCTTGTCCGTCGGGTAAATGATATAGGCATGCATAATAGGACATATGAGCAGGTACGACATCACTGCAGTGATTTGATTAGACATGTCCGTCAGCGTGCGTCAGATATCCACAGGCAACAGGTCGCCACAGGTGGTGGGGTGGCTACACATCCCCCACTCACCAGACTGGAGGGACTGCTCCTGAGTGTAGTGGCTCCAGTCCACCTGCAACAACAACAGCAGCAGACATGCGTCATGATGGAGGCTGGAGCCGCACAGCAGCAGGACACTGAACGTGCAGGTAATATGTCACATGTGTAGTTGACTGTTGTGTACACTGGTAGTTAATGCATGTGTGTGGTGTGTCCTTTGTTTGTAGCTGCAACCATAGTATATAATGTGCAAGTGTGATATCCGCAATATTAGCTGCGGACCTTTGAAAGGCGACTGTGGTACTCCTGACCTGTATCATACTCAGTAATATTGGCACAGTTGTGCCCACTAACATTAGTTTCCTCCTGTCTGCAGGACCCTCCGGTATCACTGCATTGCAGCCTATCCATGCTGGTGAGTGTCTATTTACTTTACCTGTAAAGATGTTGGTAGTAATAGTACCTTTTGGCACACTTAGTGGTGCCCCTTGTATGCATGTAGGTGTGTCTGTGTCTGTGTGTCAATATCACGCATACTGAGTACTGTTCAATTGTGTGAAACTGTGTGCACGTGTGCATGTGTGCAAGTGTGCAAGTGTGCAAGTGTGCAAGTGTGCATGTGTGCATGTGTGCATGTGTGCATGTGTGCACCTGTGCATGTGTGCATGTGTGCATGTGTGCACCTGTGCATGTGTGCATGTGTGCATGTGTGCATGTGTGCAAGTGTGCATGTGTGCATGTGTGCATGTGTGCATGTGTGCACCTGCGCACCTGTGCATGTGTACATGTGTGCATGTGTGCATGTGTGCACGTGTGCATGTGTGCATGTGTGCATGTGTGCATGTGTGCATGTGTGCACCTGTGCATGTGTGCATGTGTGCATGTGTGCATCGCTGGTAGTGTGAAGACATTGTAAACTGTGTTTCCTGTTTCCTTCCCACAGGTTCTGTTGCTGCTCTGGTGTTATCTAGCAGGGAACCTGAGTCAGGTGCCGTGGGTACTGCTACTGATGACATTGGTGTAGTGGCACAGGACGGTATGCCAGGGTCCGCCATTGGTCAGCCAATTGACAGTACACAGCTGTCGACACCATCCATGCGCACAGTTATCCTGCCAATACACCCTTGTCACCACTGTCCCTAGGTGATGGACAGCATACAGTGGGCATTGACCAGGGTAATGTGGTATCTGCGGCACATGCTTCCCCACACAGCAGCCATGGGCATGGCCCAGAGATGGTACCACACAGACAGATGTCCAGGGGTTCTCGTGGGAGCATCCATGGGCGTACTGCCCCTGGCAGACGTGCCCACAGAGGACTTACAACCTCAGCTATGTTTCGGACTGTCATGCAGGCACAGTCACGTATGGAACGGTACACCAGACAGGGTCTGAGGGAGCTGACAGCATGTCGCACAGCCATGACCGACGGTATGCGTGACATTGCGGCCGCCATCCGTGATTTCACCGACGTCGTAGACAGACGTTGTGGGGACATATTACACCGGCTCCACAACTACATGTCCATGAGCCAGGGTGATGGTGGGCGGTTGCGTCGTCGACGTGGCCGTATGCCAGCAACAGCAGCAGCTGGCAGTCGGCGGACGACAACAGGGCCGCCCGTAGTGCCAGCAGCAGCCCCAGCAATGCTGGGTCTGTGCTGTCATCAGACCGCCCCAGGAGACCACGTACACGTGGCTCTGGCCAGGGCCGACAGGGCTCTGTGTCCAGTCAACGAACACCTGCTTCTGATGACAGTACCCAGTCTGGGTTGGTACCGGATACGGTCCATAGCACCCCTGCAAGGCACAGGTACCGTGTCCGTGGCCAGAGACACTGATCTGTATGACCTGGCAGGTACAGTCTGTGGCTGTCCACAAACACCAGTATATGGCAGCCATGAGGTGGAACTGTGTGCATCCATACACACATGCAAAATAACAACACCTAGGGCTACCGCACACGCACACACTGCATCAACACTGCCCCACCTTCTACTGCTGTCCCTCACCAACACACATACACATACATGTCAATTGGTGGTATGGGTGGCTGACCCAGGCATACCAAGTTCACACCCTGTGCATATGATGAAACTGTGCCACCTCCTGCAGTCTGTAACAACTGTGCAGGTACAGGTTAACATGTTGCTGATGCACAGGGTGACCACATAGATGTGTAGTAATAGTGTCATGTTGTGAACAGTACTGTGTGCTGATTTAATTGTGGGTATATCACAGCATGCCTGATGCAGTATTTGTGTGATTGTCATGTCCTGTTGTCTACACCCATGGTAAGTACCATAGTGTATCATCTGCACATGTTGGCATACTAGTGGTAATGATGTCAACAGCAGCCTACATACATAGGTAGCACAGGGATGGGTAATGAATGTAGTAATACACAATGATGGACATGTAAATTGCAAGTGGCATGTTGGCCACACTAGACTCTGCAATGCAGATGTGTGAGGATGTTGATATGTGTGCAGAACTACACAACTGGTACAGGACACACAGGTGCACACTAGCACTGCATGCACACACCTCATACCATGCTAGACAGCACCAACACACATAACGAACTGTCACAGGAGGGAGAGTCCCCATATATGTCAGGGATACTGTGGTGGCAGGCCAGGAGCATACATCCTACTAAGTATGGCACCACTGAGAGAAGGATCGGTGTCTGTTATTTGACATGTGTATTACTGCAGGTATGGGCACATGGGTTTATATCCAGTTATTGTACATCCTGACAGTACATGCATGTTCCGTACACTTGTGTGCACTGAGACTGGACCCTGGCCATCTGACCAGTGTATTTCCATGTACATGTGCATAGCGCCTGCATATGTGCAGTGTTACCTTATGGAACTGGTACAGCTTGTTTGTTGTACAATGGACTACATGGAGCCCTGTTCACTGTACCTTTGTTTGCATGCATGTTTGCTTGCAATTACCCTGGAATACCGATCACACCTGCAATGCATAGTTATATAGCTTCTGTGGACTCCTAGTGCCATCTGTGTAGCCTACTATATGTATGGCCATGTCCCACTTGAGAGGTTGCCACTGTTTGACCTGTTCACATGTACATTGACTGTGACACAGTGCATATGACCTGCCTGACATGTGTCCACGTGAGCAGTCATATATGCTACTGCTAAGTAGTCACAGGCACTACACCTTCACACATCCATCTCCTGTTGAACTACCTGCTTTGCTAGGGACAGCCTGCACCTGTCACCCCTGGCCTATCAGATATTGGCAAAGCCTCTTGCTACCCCCATAGTGCCTATGTTAGGCAGGGCTCACATGACAAACCCACCTTCATAGGTATCACAAGGGATAAGACACTAAGAGCAATGCTACCCAACGCCAGATGTCTAAACCTCCAGATGCATGCACCCAAAACACTCGTTTGCATGGGAAACATCGATATGTGTGCAGTAACAGATGCCTGGTTCAGGGCTACTGAGAGCACACCAGCACTACCCGGTGTAACCCGGTTGATTTCTTTGCTACAGTCACCAAGGCCATTGCCAAGGGGAAGGTGGTTCACACAGCCTACCTGGACCCTGCAAACGCCTTCGTAACAATACCCCACTTGGGCATTCTAGGGAAGCTCACCAGCTTAAATATAAGCCCCTATGTCACTAGATGGATTGCACAGTGGCTCAAGAACAGAACCCACATGGTTAGCATTGCTGGAGCCTTCCCAGACCCCATAACAGTTACAGGTTGTGTCCCAGAAGGCTCAGTCCTGGGACCCTCTTGTTAAGTACATATTTATTGGAGGTACAGGCCAACACGGATGAACTGTGGCTGTCCAAATATGCAGATGACTGCAAACTGGACACCATAATCGACTCCCCAGCTGACACAAGCATCTTCCAAAGGGGCATCATAGCAACAGACAACTTGTGCCAGAGCCATGGCCGTCTGCTGAACAGTGTGTAGAAGGGGAATGTGCATCCTGTAGTCTGTTCACCTAGTTACCAAAAGGGACATTGTCCCCACACACACTAACCCCCCTCAGCCAAAAACACACACTTGCCAATTGCAGGATTCAAACCCCTATCTGACTGTTATGACACGTGAGACAGGCGCATTAGCTGAGCACGCTATTTGCATTACTGGGGGTTTTCTCTTCCCCTGCTATACTTATAGAGTGCTGACATCATCAGTGTTTAGAAAAGGGAATGGCATCCTGTAGTGTCCTATCCTATTTGCCAAAAGGGACACTTCCCTCACACACTAACCCCTCTCAGACAGACACACCCACTTGCCATTCACAGGAATCAAACCCCTACCTAGCTATGTTATGACACTTGAGATGGACGCATTAGCAGAGCACGCTATTCGCATTACTGGGAGGTTACCTTTCTCCTGCTCTACTTATAGGGTGCTGACCTCATCGGTGTTTAGCAAAGGGGAGGGGCATCCTGTAGTCTGTTCACCTAGTTTCCAAAAGGGACATTTTCCTCACACACTAACCCCCCTCAGACAAACACACACACTTGCTATTCACAGGAATCAAACCCCTACTTAGTTATGACACTTGAGACGGACGCATTAGCAGAGCGTGCTATTCGCATTACTGGGAGGTTTCCTTTCTCCTGCTCTACTTATAGGGTGCTGACATCAGCAGTGTTTAGCAAAGGGGAGGGGCATCCTGTAGTCTGTTCACCCAGTTTCCAAAAGGGACATTTCCAGCACACACTAACCCCCCTCAGACAAACACACACACTTGCCATTCACAGGAATCAAACCCCTACCTAGTTATGTTATGACACTTGAGACGGACGCATTAGCAGAGCGCATTATTCAATTACTGAGAGGTTTCTTTTCTCCTGCTCTACTTATAGGGTGCTGACATCATCGGTGTTTAGAAAGGGAATGTGCATCCTGTAGTGTCTTTTCCTATTTGCCAAAAGGGACATTTCCCTCACACAGACTTACACACACACCAACCTCACACACAGACAGACACACACACTGAGCACTTGCAGGATTTGAACACCTATCTAACTATGTCATGACACATGAGACGGACACATTAGCGGAGCGCGCTATTCGGATTACTGGGAAGTTTCATTTCTCCTGCTGTACTTCTAGGGTTCTGACATCATCTGTGTTTGGAAAGGGGAATGTGCATCCTGTGGGGAAGCAAACACCAAGCACACTATGGCTAAGCTGTCATTCCCTAGGGCAAACAGCCTAGTGTTGACCTCTACACCATTATATTTAATTGTCAAATGCACATTATTTGTTGCTGATAGACTGTTTGCATATCTTTATTGCCATAGCATTCCCTGTTGGTATGAACAACCTCTGCATCTGTGGAAACTGTTTGCATATGGGAGGGATCCACTATATCACGTATGTCTCTGTAGTCATTTAACTGTGTGCACTGGGCAGACTGCTGTAATGTGGTTGGTTCCTGGCATAACACATAACAATACCAGATATGTGTGTCCCACTGCTAAACCAAGATTTGGACTAAGTGTGTGAGCATGCCCAGTTCAGCCTTCCCATGGCATGTTGTCAAAGTGTGTGAGCATGCCCAGTGTGATTATTCCATATGTTGGACTCTGCAGACCACCACATTTGTGGATGTGTGTGATCTTCACAAACTAAGTGTGTGAGCATGCCCAGTTCAGCCTTCCCATGGCATGTTGTCAAAGTGTGTGAGCATTCCATATGTTGGACTCTGCAACCCACCACATTTGTGGATGTGTGTGAACTTCACAAACTATCACCCGTTCATGGTTGTGGGTTGTGTGTCATGTTGTGTAGTTACTGTACAACTGCTTTGTGTGTGAACACAACAGGATTATACTGTGCCTGCAGTGTTTGCATGGGATACTTTGCATGCATTCATCAACATCCTTTCACACTGACCTAACACTGTAGTACTGTATAGTGTACTGGCAGTACTTTGACTGTGGTGGACAGTAACCTGGGCTTTACTGCTATCACTGCTTTACATTTTGATCGTGGGCACAACAGCCTGGTTGGGGCCAGTTGTGTACATCTGACCATGTTGCATTCTGTTCAGATATGCACTACTTACACCAGGCTTGCCCAACATTGTTAGTGTATCCCACAACATAGGTGTACAATTGCAAACACTAGCGATGTGCCCTAGTCCATGGCTAATGCAAGTTGGAGAGTGTGTTTGTCCTTCAACACACATTGTAAGGCGAGTTTGCCATGACATATGTCATGGTTAGTATACTGTGCCTCTGTCTACCTGTGACATGACAGTGATACCCAGGATAAACCTACCATCTCCTGTCCACCCATCAGGATTCCTATTGAGGAAGATTGATAAGTGACTCTATGGGTAGCCTGTGCTGAGGGTTCACTCATGGGTGGGAGTGGCTTCTGTGTTATGGATCACACAGTACAGCCTGTCCTATGTAAGTCAGTGCTGGGGTTCAGGTCTGTCATGTGCATAGCTCACTGCCATTCAGATTGTACTATGTGCAGCATTTTTATTGATGCCAGCAACACAGGCAACACATGGCATGTGTGTAGGCTGATTGATACTCCTGATGAGGTACTGTTGGGGACTTTACAGTTGATGGAGGTGTCTGCTGAGGTACATACCACAGGGGCTATTGTAGTTGATTGTACCACTGATGCAGGAGGACTGCAGAGCCACAATGACCTCCCCTTATGTAGATCTGACAGCCTTTATGATTAGGTGGGTATATGGTATGTTTCTGTAAACACTACCGCACATGTTTGTCCAGTGCAGGATATCTATCACCCTGTGTCCCCAGGTCTCTCATTACATGTTAACTACATAATGGGTTAACACCTATGTGGTAATTGGTGGGCACTTACTGTATATCCACGGGGTTGACTATACACATTTCTGCACTTAGCTTGCTGACATAGCTATGGCACCAGTTGTCTGTTTCTATGTGGCCCTTTTGTGGGATGCATGTGTCAGCTGGTGGATCATATGTGGTGAGCGGTTTGTAGTCCTCTGCAAACATGTTAGGACACAGTCCTTCCATGTTTGCCTGTACCTATGGGACATATATACCAGACGAGGGAGATACCAGGTCCAAGCCTTGTGGGATGCCAGTTATATCTGGTTTGTAGTCTGACATGGCTGAAGCATGTCTGACCATGTCTGTTCTGTCCTTGGTCTGGTTTGCAACCCTCTACTGACATGTGGGTTTATATTTACACTGGTGAGCCTATCTATACTGAACATGTAGGGTATTGTATAGAAGCCTTTGCAAGGTCCAGATACACTGTGTGGAGCACATTGCCCTCATCAATGACCTTAATGACTGTTTCAATTGAGTCCAACATGGTTAGGAGCAGGATCTGCACTTGAGGAGGCCACACTGGGTTGGGTCCGGTGTCAGTAGGTCCCCAACATCCATATGTCTGTGGTACATGCTGCTCCTTTCCATAGCTGTGCAATCTGGGCTTCTCAGGATTCTGGGGTAGTACTGTTCAGTACCCATTCAGGCAACACCTTTCTTGAGAAGGACCACTGTTGTACACTGCTCTTTGGGTACATATTCTGTGGTACGGCTGACATTGAGCAGTAGTGTGGTTTGGCATTCCATTCATCTTAGACTCCATGTTGCACTACGCCCAGGTCACCATCTCATACCATTGCTGCTGTGTGTTTTGCATTGGAGATGTTGTCTGTTACCTCAGCATCTGCTATGTCAGGGGGCCAGCAGTCTGCTGGGATAGATATTCTGCATACATGGGGGTGTGGGGGTTTGCACTGCACCTGTCGGGATGTATGTTGGCAATATGTGTGTGTGTTTGTGGTATTTGTGTGATTCAGGGCATATCTGTGAATTCACAACATGGCTCCTACCATCAGTTGTGTAAGCCTTGGGATTATCCTTCATGTCCTGTACAATTTGTATCTACATAGGTTCATAGGTTCATACTAGGCTATCCACCCTGGGCATTTGTTAGGCTAGCCAGAGTGTGTGTGGCTTTTGAGACCCCTTGCTATCTGGATATTATGGCCATGTATTATTTGCTTAGCTGTGCCTCTGTCTGGACATGACACAGTGAAGACCCCCACTGTAACTCTACAATCATCCATCCACTTGGCAAGATTCCTGTTGAACAGTGTCAGTGAGGGGCTCTGCCTAACATGGGGTGGGATTCTGGTCCAGGGTGTGTGGAGCCTCTGGATTATGTATCTGTCCCACCGGCACATCCTATTTCATTATGTGTTGGGGTTGACATCTCTCACTCTCGCAGCTCCAATGGATGTGTGTTGTCTGGGGTGGAGCATGTCCATTACTCCTGTGTTGGGCATGGCCTCCTACAACAGGCATGCAATGCCTCTGTGTGGGCAGTCTGCGACTGGAGTCAGCTGGGGTGTCTACAGCCTAGCAGCATATGACATATATGTATGACACTTTATCCTCTTGGTGAGGTACCTTTGCAGTCTTCCTAACTGCTGCAGGTGTCAGGTAAGGTAGATCCCATATGAGGCATTGTACTGGATTATGGGTGTGATTGGGATAAAGTATAGGGGCACAGTGACCTCTTTTGCCATAGATGTGACTCCTTTCCTAATACAGTGTCACATGTAGACAGTCTTCCTAGCCACATTGGCAATGTGGGTGTCACATAACAGGTTACTGTTCACTTGTGTCCCTTGGTCCCTGGTTACTCCTTCCATACATAATGGTTTACCACCTATGTGGTATTTCGTGGTACCTTGTTTGGTATTTGGTGGGAAATTCATACTGTCCAGTGTCTTCAGGACGGTTGGGGGGGGTTATTGTGTGTGAGAGTGCGGTCTGTAGCATACTACAGACTGCACAGCAGTCTTGCCTACAGTTAGTTGCACGTGGGTGAACTCCACTGCCTTGTGCATTGTCAGTTACCTGGACGTATGGGTGTCTGTGCTGCCTATGGTTACTCACCTCCTTTTATGTAGTGTTCCAGGTTTTAGGGCCATGACACATGGTACATGGTATAACCTGGTAGTGCTGGTGTGCTGTCAGGAGCCTTGCAGCAGGTTTCTGTCACTGCACAGACATCGATGTTCTCTATTCTGGGGATGGCCTCGGGAGCATGCATATTGGGGTGTACACATCTGGCATCAGTCAGCATTTCCCTTATGTTTCTTCCCACTTATGTTTTCTCGGGTGGTGGGTCAGTCTTTTCAGCCTTGCCTACAAAAGGCTGTGTGGAGGTGTCCAAGGCCTTATCCACTATTCAGACGCCCAGGGGTAATGGTGCAGGCCATCCCAAGGGCAGCTGCATGGCTTGTCAAGCATGACATCCCAAGCTGACAGACATTGGATCCCCTTGGAATGACACCAGTAAGTGTGCTACTTGCTATGACTGATCATTCCATGTTTCTACTGTGGCATTATTCTTGGTAAGGGTAGGTTGCTGCAAACGGTGATTGTCATACCAGCCTGGACTACATAATCGGATAGCTCATCTGTGTCTCTTTACATGTAGTCTAGGGCAGTACATCTCGGGTCATTCACACCAGCATGGACTATGACTGCATCATATTTCTGTTTGCTTTGGAGTGACCTTCATATTTCTGTTATGTGGCATATTGTGGCGGCCTACAGGCAGCTTACTGTACCCTTTCCTTTGTTCAGTCTGCTGTGCGGGACAGCAGTGTGTCTGACTATGGAGTCACCTATTACAACTGTATCAGGCATGTTGTTTCTCCTTCTGGCCTGTGACTGTTTGGCACACCAGCTTTGTGTGCTATGTGTTGCATGTGCTATGTTTGGAGGCTGTTTCATTGGGTGTCTGCTTTATTGGCCTCTGTTGGTGTGCTGTGTGTGTGATTTCTGCCTCCGGGAATGTATTTCTGTGTTTATGTGTTTGATTTGCAGTTGTGATAGGTCTATGTGGGTATGTGTTTGTGGTGTGTGTGGTTACCTTCTCCTACTGACTTGTTTTGGGTGTACTGAGTTGGGGAGCTCTGCCTCCGGTTTGGATGGATGGTTGCATCTCTCACATATATTTGTATTTCTTGGGTGGAGTTGGTGGTTGTCTGTGTACTTGGGGCAGGTGTAACATTGCCTCAGGATTCACAGATTCCACTTGTTGTGCCTGGCCTTACTGGATTGCATGTGTGGACAGATTATATTGCCATACTACTGATCAGTAATTACGTCATTGTTCATGCTTGCTCTATCATGTAGTAGCTTCCTCTTTCTCTTGCATGTTTTGGTTATGGCTGGTGTCCACCATGCCAGATTTAGGCACTGTGTCTTGTTTTAATTTGGGACTGCATAATCCAAGCATTCCTGGCGGTGTTCATGGAATGGCTGTCTTACAGGTTCTGAGGCGTGGCCCATATTTTGCACCTGCACGGGACCTTTCATGGATTCCACATCATTTTGGAGGTGTGCAAATAATGCTTAGCACATGTTTTCCACTGTGATTTCCCGGACAGGGACTGTGGTCAGGATTTGTATATCCAGTGTAATTACTATATGGTCTGGTGTTACCAGTGTGCAATACACTTCTCATCTTGACATCTCGTACCCATGTTGCTGATTATCACATCCAGTATGCTTGCCCCTCTTGTGGGTGTGCTACATTGTTCCTGGGCCTTTTGGTTTGTGGATTCAATGACCTTTTGTCCTACACTGTTGCAGCTGGTATAATGCTCCCAGTCTATGTGTCTGGGTATTTGCAGTCACCCAAAATAATGTGGTTTGGAGGACTTGATATATTCATGTATTCCAGCATGGGCGCGATGCAGTTCCTGGTGTTGGGCCAGTACTCTGTAGCAGGCTATACACTGGTGGGTGGTTTTAGTCACTGTTACTTGAGCATGGCTAGTCCATGCTGCTTTTTGTGGTGGTACCAACATGGGGGTGTGGTTATCCTTGACAATTCTTGCTGGTCGCCCTCCTTTTGTAGCTTGTTCCAAGTGTTGAGGATGTACAGCACAGTATGAGGTGTAACCTGGTAGTGTTAGGGTGCTGTTGTGAGCCTTGCCTCAGTATTCTGTTACAGCACAGTTATCAACATTCTCCATACTGGGTGGGCTTAGTCTGCATGCATCTTGCTGTTTGACATTATCCCTTATCTGATTCTTATCCCTTCTGGTACCTATGGAGATAGGTTTGTGTTTTGCGCCTTCCTATTCAGGGCACACTGTGCATGACAACAGCCTTTGCCAGTATCCATACGGCCTGCACTGATAGGTGCATGCCAGTCCTGGCAGGTGGTGCATCATGTCATGCTCAGCATGTCATCCCAGACTGGCACACAGTTCGTCCCCTTTGCCTAACTGCATTACTTCGGTAATTGTTGCACTTCATCATCTCGTTGTCCTGTTGTGGCATGCTGCTTGTTGTTTGGTGCTTGTTGAGGGTAGGATGTTAGATGGGGTCCTCAGGTGTGCATATGGTACTTGGTGTTACATTACTTGACACACAGCATTCATGCCTCAGGTGGTGCTGCAGGGCTGCCTCTGTCGGATGCACATATTACACTTCCCTGTACATTTTTGTGAGCAGGTTGTGTCACATTAGGCATCCCTGTTACTATATGGTGAGTCGGAGAGGGGTATCATTCCCAAGGTTCCTACTGAGCCAATGTATGTGCTATGCGTTGCCTCTTTGCCAAAGCCAGGGCATACTGGGCACGCCTCCTTCTGCCTACTGGGGCAGGCTCAGGTTGTTCCTCCTCCGAGTCACGCTGTGCCTGTGGTGGCCTTGGCGATGGTGGGGGGCTGTTTGGCCCAGCCCTATGGTGGTCCTGCTGCAGCTGTTTTCGCATGATCATATTATGTAGCATAGCACATACCATGACAATTTGGGTACATGTAGTTGGTGTGTACTGCAAGGCTCCACCAGATGTGTCCAGACACCGGAACCGTGACTTGAGCAGCCCAAACACACGCTCTATTACATTACGTGTTTGTGCGTGTGCCTCATTATGGCGTTCCTGTTCAGGTGTGTGTGCATTTCTGATGGGTGTCATCAGCCACGGCTCCAGTGCATATCCTGCATCCCCACTAGGTGTCCATGTGGGATGTCCCCATTGGCAAATGTCTGGTACAGCTGCGTCAAATGCCAGATGTGGGAATCATGGTAGCTCCCAGGACAGCCGGCACACACATTCATTATTATGCCCTGGGCATCACACATGACCTGGCAGTTGATGGAGGGGAAGCCCTTGCGGTTTATGTAGGCCCTACCCCGCTCTCCTGCTGGTGCTTTGATGCGTATGCGTGCAGTCTATGGCACCCAGTACCTCAGGGTATTCCGCTATTTGCTGGAAGAGACGCATGTTGCTGGCCAATACCTCACGGGCATTGGGGAAGTATACATGATCACCGACATGTGCTGACATGGCATCCAGGAACTGGTGCAGTACCCTGGAAGCTGATGCCTGTGATATCCCCATCATATCGCCAGTTGGTCTCTGGAAGGTACCTGTTGCTAGTATTCTTAGGCCAACACATACTTTGGTTTACACTGGGATGGGTTCCCCTCTGTTGGTTCTGTGTGTGAGGCGTGGCCTGCACAGCTCCACTATTTGCTGCAGGAGGTCTCTGTCCACTCTATAGCGCTCTACTATCTCCAGCTCATGTAACCCGTGGTAGGTGACCCTGGGCCTGTACACTCTTCTCCGTCTCCTCACTGCGGGTTGCCTGGCACCATCTGCATTGTCACCACCCTCAGCAAGTCGCCTATGTCTCATTATGACAGCTATGGCAGCCCCTAACATTTCTGCTCTGAGTTCAGCTTTTTCAGTTTTCACTTCTGATAACTTAACTCCTGTCTTGCAGTGTCTCTTGAGAGAAACATTCTACACTGCTGTTTGCAGAGTTTTAAGTGCTGGGCTGGCCTAGTATTCTGCCTGTGTAATTGCCTGCATCTAATTGTTTTCACCTGCTAGCTCCAGCAGTATTCCCTGCTAACTTCCTAGTACATCTGTTGTTTCCTTTTTCCTTTCTGTTTCCTCAGGGTGGGGCCGTGTGCAAACCAGCAGAAACACGCTCACAGCGGCTTACACGCGCGCACACATACTTACACAGTTTTGGATCTGCTTATTCAGTTTTCAACGCGTGCACGCCCGCGCAAACGGTGTTAAACAGCTCCCAACACGCTCCCACATGCTTAGTCTGCCTTACACGCGCGCACACTGCCGTACACGCGCGCACACTGCCTTACACGCGCGCACACCATCTTACTCGCGCTTCACGGCGCGCACACGTGCGCATACACGTCCAACAAGAAACCTTGGTGTAGGCAACAGTGTACACCTTCCATTTCTTGGCTTTCTCATGTTTACTTGGGGGCACACCTCCTTCCTTGATATCTCTCTGACATCTGTCATGTAACTCTACCTTCCAATGACTTCTATCCCTTTCTACCATTCCCCCCTGTGATGTCACCTATCTCCTACTCTGTTCCTCCCCCTTCTGTAACTCTTACACTACTCAGACTGTGCTCATTTACTATGTGACAGTGGTATTCAGTATCCTTACCCTAATTTGCATCAGATTGCCTACTAATGCTTAGTTACATCTCTTACACTTGGCTTCCCCCCTTGGCAACCACTACACGGTGGCCATGTTGGTTTTCCTATGCTGGTCCCTCCATTGACATTCCATATATTGCATAAAACCTACATTTGTAGGTTTAAAACCTTCGTTTTCAAGTTTTATGCAGCGCAGCCCGTTTGCGTGGGGCTGCGCTGGGTTTACACATCGGCAATTGCCGAAAAAAAAAATATATTTTTCAAATTTTTGCATGGGGTTGCATTGCCAATGGCCACATATTTGGCCATTGGCATGCTGCCTATAACATATGCACCCTTTATTTGGAGCTGTCATGGCTCCATTGCCGTGTTTGCAGAAACGTACTCAGTTGTCAACTGAGTACATTTCTGCAGCTAACACGGCTCTTACACGGGCTGTTCTTGGCTTCCTGGATCGCTAATCAGCCTCATTTGCATGCTATTCGGCTGCAAGTGGGCTGATTAGCTTAGCCACGCCCACTCCGTGTAAGAGCCATGTTAGACTAACTCTTACACGGACTTTGGGCTGTTCCTGGATCGCGAAGGCTACATGGAGTCTTACACTACTCTTAGACTCCGTGTTAGCCTTCGTGAATCCGGCCTAATGTCTTTTTAAATTTTTTATATATATGTGAGTGATTTGTTAACTTTTTATATGGCCTAAAGAAGCAGGCTTATTTTATGTGAAAGCATTTACCTTTTTTACTGAAGTTTATTAAAGTTATAAGCCATAATGTCCAGAGCTCCAGTTTTTCTTTTACATAAACACAAAAGGGCACACAGCCTATATATTACTACCTGGAGCAATTAAAGTAGAAAAAATAACCTAGGTAGGAGTGAGTGACAACAGACTCACTTGCACAACATTACCTGGAGTTTGTGAATTAAAATACCATGGAAGAAATAGCGCACCACCCCACAAGGTTATCATATTCTAGACCTGCACCTCAACAATATGATTGAACAATGTAATGGCACATGTGTAGTGCCTGCACTGTTAATCCAACCATTAGGAGGTATGTTTCAAAGTGGATATAGCTACTGAACTCCCCAAATGGGGAGTCAGGTTCACAGTCATCATCCAAGGTAACTACACCTACCTAAGGCATGTTCTAAACTACTTCCAAAATACATTTTCCACAAATGACATTGACAGCTATAGGTTCATAGGTTCATAGGTTCATACTAGGCTATCTGCCCTAGGGCATTTATAAGCCTAGCCAGAGTGTGTTTGGCTTTCGCCACCCATTTTAAATTAATTTTGCTATGCCCTTTTTCGAGGTTAGTATACTGTGCCTCTGTCTAACAGTGACACAGAAGTGATACCCGGGGTAAACCTACGATCTCCCATTCACTCATCAAGATTCCTCTTCAAGAGAGTCAATGAGGGACTCTGCCTAACCTGGACTGGGATTTTATTCGAGAGTGAAGGGAGCCTCTGGGTTATGAATCTGTCCCTCCAGCATGTCCTATTTATTTCAGTGCTGAGGTTCAAGTCTCTCGAGCGCGTAGCTCAATGGGATTTGGATTTTCTGAGGTGCAGCATGTCCATTAATTCCGGGTTGGACATGGCTTTATAGTCATGCACAGATCACCTCTAAGCAGGTGGTATGCCACAGAGTAGAGCTGGAGTTTCTTTAACCAGGCAGCATATGGCATCTGTTTGAGCCCTTTGATCCTCTTGGTGAGGTACTTTTGGGGTCTTTCCAGTTGCTGCAGGTGTCTGGTAAGGTACATCCCAAAAGGGGCATTGTACTCAATTATGGGCCTGATGAGAGATGAGTAAAGAGGCATGATGACCTCCCCTGATCTAGATGTGAATCCCTTCATGATTAGGTGGGCTATATAAAATGTTTTTCTAACCACTTTGGCCACGTGGTTGTCAAATGAGAGATTGCTATCAACTTGGGTCCCCAGGTCCCTAATTACTTCTTCTGTACTTAATGGATTACCACCTATGTGGTAATTTGTGGGCACTTTGTTTTTGCCAAAGGGGGTGCCTATACACTTTTTGGCGTTTAGCTTGAGGCCATGACTCTGGCACCAGTTGTCTGTTTCTATGAGGCCCTTTTGAAGGATGCTTGTGTCGGCTGGAGAGTCGATTATGGGGCCCAGTTTGCAGTCATCTGCGAACTTGGTCACCCACAGTCCTTCCGTGTTGGCCTGTACCTCCGAGAAATATATAGGTCCCAGGACTGAGCCTTGTGAGATGCCACTTGTAACTGGTTTGGAGTCTGACATGGCTCCAGCAATTCTAACCATGTGGGTTCTGTCCTTGAGCCAGTTTGCAACCCATCTAGTGACATAGGGGTTTATATTTAAGCTGGTGAGCTTATCTATAATGCCCGAGTGGGGTATTGTATCGAAGGCTTTTGCGAGGTCCAGGTAGGCTGTGTGAACCACCTTCCCCTTGTCAATGGCCTTGGTGACTGTTTCAAAGAAATCGACCAGGTTTAAGAGGCAGGATCTGCCCTTAACAAAGCCGAACTGGGTAGGATCCAGTGTCTGTAGGTCCCCAATATCTTTATTTATGAGGTCCATGATGATCCTTTCCATAGCTTTGCAGACCAAGCTAGTCAGGCTTATGGGGCGATAGTTTCCAGGATCCGTTGAGGCACCACCTTTGTGGAGAGGGACCACTGTTGCTGTACGCCACTCTTTGGGTACATATCCTGTAGTAAGGCTGAGATTGAACAGTAGTTTTATGTTTGGGTTTAGCTCTTCTTGGAGTTCATGTAGGATGCAGCCCGGGACACCATCTGATCCCATTGATGCTGTGTTTTTTGCTTTGGAGAGGGTGGCTCTTACCTGATCATCTGAGATGTCAGGGGGGCATCACTCTGCTGGGATAGATATTTGCCCTTTTGGTGGGGGGGGAGAAGTTTGCGCTGAACCTGTCAGCTAGGATGTTGGCAATGTCTGTGGGTTTGGTGTATTTTTTGTCATTTTGGAATAATTCTGAGCATATCTGGGAATTCCCACCCAGGTTCCTAACATAACTAAAGAAAGCCTTGTGATTATCCTTAGTGTCCTGTGCAATTTTTCTCTCTAGGCTGGCCTTAGACGATTTTATGAGTGCCCGTACTTTTTTGCTAATACTGATCAGAGATGCCTTCCCTTTTTGGGATTTTGCTCTATCATGTAGTAGCTTCCTCCTTCTATTGCATAGTTTGTTTATGGCTGGGGTCCACCAGACAGGACGTCTGCCTTTGGAGGATTGGGTCTTGGTTTTATTTGGGATTGCATGGTCCATGCATTCCTGAAGGTGTTCATAGAATGCGTTTATAAAGGATTCTGCAGTCTGGGCCGTATTTTCCACAGGCCCGGGGGCTTTGAAGGATTCCACCTCAGTTTTGAGGAGTGTAAAATTTGCTTTAGAGAAGTTTTTCACTGTGGTTTTCTGGGCAGGGGGTGGGGTCGGGATGTGAATATCCAGTGAGATTAGTTTATGGTCTGATCTTACCAGTGAGAGATACACTTCTGGTCTGGAGCATAGAGTCCCCATGTTGGTGATGATCAGGTCCAGTATGTTTTCCCCTCTTGTGGGAGTGGTAGCAAGTTGTTCCATAGCATTTGAGTTTATAAATTCTAGGAAACTTTGGGCTAGGGTGTTGGAGCTAGAATAATGCTCCCAGTCTATGTTTGGGTAGTTGAAGTCACCCAATATAATGGTGTTTGGAGAGACCTTCATATTTTCCAGTGTTCTCAGGAAGGCCGAGTGGGGTTCCTGGGTTTGGGGGGGGGGTGGTCTGTAGCAGGCTATAAACTGGAAGGCAGTTTTACCCACTGTTAGTTGCACATGGATAGTCTCTGATGCTTCGTGCTGTGCCACCAACCTGGAGGTGTGGGTATCTTTGACGAATATTGATACTCCCCCTCCTTTTGTGGTTCTGTCCAAGTCTTGGGGCCGAAAAGCATGGTATGAGGTATAACCTGGTAGTGCTGGGGTGCTCTTGGGAGCCCTGAACCAGGTTTCTGTTACTGCACAGATATCGATGTTCTCCATGCTAAGGAGAGTTTCGAGTGCATGCATCTTGAGGTTTAGACTTCTGGCATTGAGTAGCATTACTCTTAGTTTCTTATCCCTTGTGATACCTATGGAGGTGGGTTTGTCTTTTGAGCCTTGCCTAAAAAAGGCACTATGGGGGTAGCAAGAGCCTTTGCCAATATCCGAAAGCCCAGGGGTGACAGGTGCAAGCCATCCCTAGCAAAGCATCGTGGCTTGTCGAGCATGTCATCGCAGGCTGACAGGCATTGGGTCCCCTGTAATAACTTACCTATAGTAACTTACTTCCTGATGCCGTCTACACATCTACACAAATGTTTACACACAGTTGTGCCGGATAGTTTCAAACAAAGATCCTCTGGAAAATACAAACTATTCTGGTGGGTATCTGTCATTACTACATTATACAGTAACTGAAAAAGCTGGAAGGCCATTCTCCTCAGTGTAAACATGCAAATAAGACACCTTGAAAAATCCTCACAAAACAACTGTGGTAATAATTCACACAACAACATATTCAGGGATAACCATAAGGCTTTCTTCATGTACATCTGCAAACTGATATATATAACTCAGATGTATTTGGATCCAATTGTATATGGTAGTGCACACACTGATCCAGTGTTACTTTCAAACCTGCTAGCAGACACATTTGGCTGAAAAGTGTCACCCTTACCACCACCAAACCTACTAAAACCATGTGTGCAACACCACCAACAGGCTGTGATATCTACACTTGGAAAGTTATCACTGTCCTCTCCAAGAATAGGAGCACAGTCTCCATGGGACCAGATGGCATTCCTGCCTGTGTTCTTTATGTGCTTCAGCAGGCGAGCTACTCCCCTAGGCACCATATTCAACCACAGTCTGAATACTACTGTTATCCATATTGAATGGAATACAGTCACCATTTTCTAACCACACAAGAGATGATTGGAGAAATACAAGTGTAATTATAGAACCATAATTTTATGCAACCTCTGCCATAAGGCAATGGATACAGTTTGCTTGCATCTCAGACACAAGGAAATAGGTGACCTCCAAACACTAGACGTGTTCCAGTTAGGTGTTCTCAAGGGTATCTCATGGCTGCAAAACCTGGTGGGATTCAAGACTGTGACCAGAGACATATACAAAGTCAACGATGTGCTCACATCCTATCGTAACTTGGCCAAGGCCTTCAGCACAATCCAACATTTCTTGTCAGTGGGAAATGAAGCAAGGAGAAAATCAAATCCTAAATTATCAGCTGATTTTCAAATGGGATCACAGATCAACAACATTCAATCACAGTACGAGACTTCACCTCATGCAGCAAACATTTCACCTGTGTGGTAACAGAAGTGTCAGTGCTGTGGCCCCTCATGTTTGACAGATATGTCTCAGAAGTCCTGAACAAAACAGAGGGTCTGTGGTACTAATGGCTGCTGACACAGGCATGGGTGTTACATGAACTGCACAGAAATGTATCAGCATACCCTGTGGTAATAATAAATGTTCCTGCTTATTATAAAATAACCATGAGTACACTAGTCCCTACTTCTGTATTGTTAGACCTTGGAACACATGTCAACTGCAACCTGGGTCTACTGTGGGGAGGTTGACATTCTACATCTTGCATCTGACTAGCAATGGCATTACAGCAATAGTAGTATATGTTAGCAATCCCTTATAATCATCCTTAATTACATACATACATACTTATGAATATTTCAAGCACGGGCATTAATGCCCTTTCTAGCTTGCCAATATACCGAAACACTTGCTCCCATAATAAGTATCCAGGCTATTCTTACAAATATCTAAACTAGTACTTGCTTTAATGTAATTTGGTAGTCTGTTCAGTGCATCAGCTAATCTGTCAGAAAATCAATTAGTACACTTCTCATTCCTATAGAATCTTCTACATAGGTTATATGATGATTCTCTAGCACTTTTTGATAACCCCAAACATTCCCAGAGGTAGTTGTCTCTAAATGCCCTATATACCTGAATAAGATCTCCTCTTAGATATCTGTAAGAGATACCGTACAAGTTCAGATATTTTAGTCTTTCATAATGACTTAAATTTTCACATCTATGGATGCCTTTGGTATATTTCTGCTGTGCTCTTTCCAGTTTACTCATGCTTGTTTTCCTATAGGGTTTCCATATTGTTATCCCATACTCAATTGTGGGTCTAATGTAACTAACAAACAATGACTTCATTATTTTTGATTTCCCAGACTTTATAAATCTACAACCCATATTTATGTAACTATCATTAACTAACTGGTTGATATGATTAGAAAAACACATAGCTGAATCTACCCATATACCCAGGTCCTTAAACGAGTCTACAGTTTCAATCACTGTGTACTGTATTAAATATTCACCTTTCAATTTGTCTCCCAAATCTCATATGCTTAGTTTTAGTTGCATTTATCATTATATTATTCTCCTGCGCCCAAATGGTCAATTTAGTCAAGTTATTTTGCAGACATGCCTTATCTGCAACACATGTAATCAGTTTACCCACTTTTAGGTCATCTGCATATAGACTGTAGAACACCTCACATGAAAAAGTGAGGTCTGGAAGATACAGTCTAAATAAGTAAGGGTCTAGGTCAGAGCCCTGTGGGACACCCTGACTGTAACCAAGGATTTTACCTGTCCAGTTGCTGTATGATACTTGCCATGTCCTATTTGTAAGCCATGCAGCTATGCATCTTATCAAGAGTACATCAATTCCTAGTTGTACTAATTTATTAATCAGTGTAAGTATCACTTACGTGTACTGCTTGTAGGAGATAGCAGCTGCATATGTTCATTATTTGTCTTCTTAATGATATTCTGTTCTGTTCCATTTTTCCCACAGCTAAGGCAGAATAAGCACTAAATGTGCACACCTATGAAGAAAAAAATGGGATGGATGTGAGGCACCAGTGGTATACGTGCTTCCAAACAGCACTGTTATTTTAACATTAGGAATAAATAAAGCTATTGTGGTAAACACGTGTATCAATTTGAGTATGCATTTTTCCATTGTAAAGCAAAAGCACTCATGCATTAGTACGTTACCTAGAATGACAGTCCAGTATTACAGAGTAGACAGGGGTGGTAATTTAGAAAACCACACGTCCAAAGTATATAGTATTTGTTTAAGCTGACATAAATATTGCAATGTAAAGTATGACCTATAAACCAGGGACAACAAAAGCATGCTGCAGATTATCATTATAACAGTGAGCCTGTATCTATAATGAACCTGTATCTATAAAATGTAAAAGGAAAGAGTGCTTGCATTATGCTGTATTCCTAAGGAAAGGTACAGTATTTCAATAAATATTGCTTGTGGGATCGGATATCAAACTCCCCATACTTAAAATCAGCTCTTTAGAACAGTGTTTTAGGTTATCATCAATAAAAGTACAGTACTGTTAAGTATTCATATTGATAGCATTAGAAGTCTGGACCTCTATAGATGTGGCTCGTACGGCCTGCTGCCAACTGTAATCAGTGTACATGGAGCATTCATATGTGCAATATGTGCCCCCAAGAATGATTGTTGGATGTGATATGATCTGCACTATAGTGTGTCTGTGTTAGCAACAGGGTAGTATTCAAAGTAATAAAGGTATTTAATAATAAAGGTATTGTATTGTTGAAAATAAAAAGTATCAGAATATCGTGCATTATTTGTAGAACTTTATGTATATTAACTGTGTTTACTAATGTAATTTCTTTTTTTTTCTCTCACCCCACCCCTTCTCTTCTTTTTTATGTTATTCATATTTTTTATCATTTGTATTGTTATTATATGATATATATTATCATATTTTTCATTATCATAATTCTTTTTATTAGCTATGGTTTGTCTATTATGTATAATTTGCTATTGTTTTTCTGCTAAATACCTTTTTATTTCATATTATTTTTCATTGTGTTTGTAATTCTATTTATTATTTTTGTACTAATTTATTATTATATGATTACATTTTATTTATTGTTAGTGTGTCCATTATTTTGGGTGATGTTTTATTTCATTATGAAATTTTTATTGTATTTATGGCATTACTACAGAACAGCTGGGTAGGTTGGCTTCCCTGTGGTCCACCTACACACCCTGCACTGGCTATGACACAAAGGCCAAGCACTTCTGGCCTGAAGCCTGGTGGCAACTCCCTCTACTGCCCCTTTCCTACTTGGACCCTCAGGTAGTTCTGCCCCAGAGGGTAGGCCTCTGGTTCCCTCTGGGAGCAGACCCAGAGAGGGTAATTTTGCCACCTGCGCTGAATTGCCAGGTCTGGCGCATAGGATTGTGCACCACACAATCAGTGCACAGCAACGCCAAGTGGAGGCACTGCTCCCCATTGTCATCCTGAATAATACTAGGACACAAAGATGTCAGACACTGTGGCTATCAGCGCAGTGAGGTAACAGTGATGACAGTCCAGTGGGTGAGGATTCGATTATCACTGTCACCAAACATGACATCCATAGGTTCACAATACCCCCCACCAAGGTGTTCACCCCCTTTTGTGCCCTTCACTGACCCTGTCTGTTGTCTTGTATGTCTTATCTGTCTGCAAATGTTTCTTCACCTTCCCAACTTATTTCCCCTGACTTTCCTATGTCCATTCCCTAACATTCCACTCTCTCCTTAAAAAAAAGTAAAAAACGGCACCTGTCTCAAAAAATAAAAAATAAATAAAAATTCGACCCATACATAGCTCTCTGTTTTGCACCTGTCTACTTGACACACTTAATTTGGCCAAATTAGCTTCACAATGCATGTGTGTTGTCACCCTTCTCTCTGGAGGTGACAGTCTAAATTCAGCTAATAACCTATACATGTGCTCAGTTGTTACTTTTGAAGAAATTGATAGCTATGTTTCTTACCTACACTATTCCCGCACATTCCTGCCTCCCTTTCACTTTGTTTGTCCCCCTTCTTTTTCCCCATTTCACCAGTTTCCTATTTCCCCCATTTCTTTTCTTTAAAGAATCATTGTGTGATGGTGGTAAAGGAGCTTATTAACTTTTATTGAATACCAGTACCATCTAGAACCAGACATTTCATCGTTACTGCATTGTGTGCATAGACAGCTGATGACACAGATTCATAAACATCACAATTTATAATCTTGATGTACACATACAAATATTTGAAATGATCAATACACCTGTATTTGAACATAGTACCATCTGAAATAAAACAAAATACCATCAATGCATTTAACAGATATTGCTACAGTCATTTGAGTAACAGGTGCATTTTACACATTATAAAGGTAATTGCACAATAAAGTGCTTTTGCAAACACCTGCAACTTAAGTAAATCAATTAATAATAATAATGAAATACCTGTTATTTTATCATATTTCTAAGTTTGTAGGAGTAATATTTACAAAATGTCACTTTAGTGATGGCCCTTTGTCCCCATATTGTGTATGGCTTTGTCCAGATGTATTGCTTTACCAAGCTGACAGCTATGTTCCTCTTATTTAATATTTAATCAGCCTTGCTGAATGATGCTGTGTATGCAAACACACATTATTGAGAATATGTGACTATTAGTATTGATTGTTTAAGATACATTTGCTAATTAACTGAGTCTGTGACTGGACAGGTTAATGCATTGTTGATGATGTCAGATGGTACTGGGTTCAAAATGGGGTGTCGGCATAAATTTTGCAAGTGTGTATGATACTTTTACATACTTTTTCATACATTCACTGTTCCTACTGCCACTACCATTGCTTAGCGATGCTGAGAACCCCTCACCATTGCTCAATGATGCTTTAAAAAAAGAAATAGGGGAAGGTAGGAAAGTGGTAAAATGCGGAGCAAGCAGGGGTAAAATAAAGTGAAATGAAGACAAGAATGTGCAGGAATGGTGTAGGAAAGAACCATAGCTATCCATTTCTTCAACAGTAACAACTGGGCACATGTACAGTTTATTAGCTGAATTTGGACTGTCACCTCCACAGAGAGGGGTGACAACAACATAATTGCATTGTCATCAAATGAAGTGTGTGAGGATCTGACATGCAATTGGAGTAGGGTGCTTATTGTGAAGCTGTGCAAACTGATATGCCTGAATATGAGTGTACTCTAAGCAGAGGCCTCCAGCAAGGTGACAACAGGTAAAAGATCATGGAAAACATTACAAGAACCAACCACTGTCATGGAAAATATCAGAACAATACCATTCCATGCCTCTGACATAACATATGTCATGTGGCATGATAAGAGATGAGCCTGCACACACACAAACACACACACACACACACACACACACACACACACACACATGCACACACACACACACACACATACACACACACATACACTTGAACAACTATTATGATACACTCACACTCTATGAGGGTAACCACGCACACTGTTCTGATACTGTAATATCTGCTGGAGGGGTTAGGAGGAACATTGCTATACGTATATGCAACAGTATGGGCAATACAGGCTAGATGCCTCGTGTGCAAGGCATATATATGGCACAATTCACACTGTCATGAATATACATGCTATTACTGTTGTCAAACACCTGTGTACGTTGTGTGTGCATAAGCAGAACATGCAGCACACATGCATCTGGTGTAACAATTTAATTAATGTTACGCACCATGAAACATTCATGTATATTCCACAGAAAGACTACCTAGTTATGGCCAATAACTTGCATGACAGCTCACTTTGACAAAGGTGGTATACTTCCATTACATACCATTGAAAGATGTGTTAGGAGGTACATGAAGAGGGGTTCATTGTACACAGTTCTTGGTGTGATGAAGGCTGGGAAACATGAAGGTATTATAGCTTCAGATGTGGGTGCTCTTCACATACCCAGTAATTGTGTTACATTCAAGGAAGTAGTCAGCACTGTGACCACATGCTGGTGGATGTACCACTTGACATCTGCCCCAGAAAGGTGGTCACATAACTATTGGTCTTATTATAGGGTGAGATGTCCACATTATACTTGGGTTGTGTATTTGTTTCCTTATTTAACAAATCTGTCCATGTTTCTTGTCAATGCATGTGTTCTCATAGCTGTAGCAGCAGTTTTTGGTGTGTGCCGATACTGTCTGTATTATACGAATATACCATTTGGAGTCACTGATTGCCCATAGTCTGTATTCCTTCAGACAGCTGTTTGTACACAGCATGTGTATGTCATCTGTGATATCCATAACTTAATTAATGGGCAGAAAAGGGCCTAGTAGACACCCCCTGATGTACAGATCTGACCACTGAATCTGACATATAGGTCACATCACACATTTCAGCACAGTGAGATGCCAAATTTCTCATAAACCGGTCTACCCATTTAGTGATATAGCTGTTTATGGCCACATATGACAGTGTTGAGTGAATACTTCATGTGGATTTGTGTCAAATGCCTTGACTTGGTCAAGTTCCACAAGATGATACTGTTGACATCATGCATGCCTTGACATTACCAATTTGTTGATTCTTGCATGTGTCTTTTTTGTCTGTCTGAAAAATGGAATTCCATGTTAATGACAGCATTGATAACAGTCCTGCTATGCTGACACCCAGTGATGCCAGCACTGGGAATACATGTAGATCGCAGTCTGAACTTCAATCACCATACATCCATAGTGGTAGTGAAAGCCTGTGTTGTGCACATTATATGTCACACCATCATATGCAGATCTTAGGATTGTATGACAGCACTGTAGTCAAACCTCATCAGAACAGCAATGGAGTAAAATGCTCTCTTTTTTTCTTGTACCTCACCAGACATATGCAGCTGGAGAGACCACAGGGCCCTCAGCAAGATAACACAGGGACTACAAACCATGCCATGGTGTATGTGGATAGAGTGAAATCCATGCCACTGTAACCTGTCTGGTATAAGGTGAAGTGATGTCTACCTGGTTTCCAGGCCAGTGTCTGACCATGCTATGGTGGGAGTAATGCATATCCAAATATCTGATATAGCTGATGACATCAGCAGTGTTTGCTGAGGAGAATACAGTAATAGCAATGTCCCACATGCTGGTGTAAAGGTTTCTCTGTAACATCAGGCAATAGCTCATACACACACACCCAGATGACTGCAGTGCAAAGAGAGCCCCTGCCTATCTAAGTACGCATACTACAGACCTCTGTTTTTAAGACAAGCAACACAGATCAAGGCTGACTTGGAGTGTCTCAAACAACACTTTATAGCTGTCAGGTGCCAGGATCCACCACATAACGCATGCACACAGGTCCCTCAATAACAGGTACAAATATTACTCTGTCATTGTACATGTGGGTGTGAATGACCTGAGACGTACCTCCCTGGACTACATGAAAAGAGACATGGAGGAGCTCTCAGATTATGTAGCACAGGTGGGTATGACCCTAGCCCTGAGCAGCATCCTACCATCACTCAGAATGATACCACAGTACAAGCAGAAAATGATTGATTTCAACAACTGGCTAGGTTTCTGGTGTCATTCTAAGAGGATCCAGTATCTGTCTGCCTGGGATGGAATGATTGACAGACCTCGATGCTTTGCCAGAGATGGCCTGCACCTGTCACCCCTGGGCTTCCAGATACAGGCTAAGGCTCTTGCCAAACCAATAGTGCCTTTTTAGGCAGTGTTCCAAAGAACAAATGATGCCATAACAGCTATAAACAAATGATATCTGAGGGTCATGCTGCACAATGCTAGAAGTCTAAATCTCAAAATGCACTCGCTCGAAGCACTCCTTAAACTGGAGAACATATACATTTGTGCTGTAACAGAGACCTTGTTCAAGGCAGCAGAAAGCACCCCTGCACTACCGGGCTATAACTCTTTCCACACCTTTCAGCCCCAGAACTTGGACCGAAGCTCCAAAGGTGGTAGTGTCTCCATATTCATAAAGGATGCACACACTTCCAGATTGGTAGCCCAACATAACGCATCCAAGATACTTCAGGTGCTGCTAACATTGGGTAAGACAGCGATTCAGGTCGTAGCCTGCTATAGGTCCCCAACCATGTCCCAAGACTCACACTCCACATTCCTAAGCATCCTGGAGAATATTAGGGTCCAACCTAACACTCTTATACTGGGTGACTTCAACTACCCCTCCATAAACTGGGAAAACTACTCATGTACCAATACACTTGCCCAACGTTTTCTGGAATTTCTAGATTCCAATGCCCTGGATCAGCTCGTTCTTACCCCCACTAGAGGTAGCAACATCCTTGACCTGGTCATTACTAACATGGGCACCCATTGCTCTACACTATAGTCAACTCCTCACTGGTTAGATCCAATCACAAACTAGACATCTTGAAAATCCACATCCCTCTCACCCCTCCCCCTGCAAATGTAACCACAATGAAAAACTTCTCTAAAGCTAACTTTGGGCTCATAAAAACGGAGATGGCTAACTTCATGGCACCCATGCAAATAGAGAATAGTTGCATGATCACCGAATCATACACTAATGCACTATACAAACACATACACAAATGCATGGATCTTGCCATACCGAAAAGAACCAAGATGCTCTCCTCCAAAAAAAGGAAGCCAATCTGGTGCTCCCCTGCCATAAACAAACTCTACAACAGAAGGAAGAAACTGATGCAAAATAAGGTGAAGTCCCAAGACTGGAAATTCTCCCTTATCAGCCAACAAAAGGTTGAGATCCCACATCAAATCCTCTAAAGCTAATGATGAAAATAGAATTGCAGGAGATAGTAAAGACAACTACAAGGCCTTCTACAGTTAAGTAAAGAATCTTCATGGAAATACCCAGATTTGCTCTAAGCTACTGCACAATGGTACCTCCTATAATGAGCCAACAGATATTGCCAATATACTGGCCAACAGATTCAGTTCCAACTTTAACACTCTCCCCACAAAGGACTAATCACAATACCAGTAGATTGCCAGGAACCCAGTATTATTGCTGCACAGGTTAACTGTCCCAGGCCAAGAATACAGCTTCCATGGGACCTGACAATATCCCTGGCTGTGTTCTTCACGAACTACAGAATGAACTGGCACCTCACCTGTGTGCCCTGTTTAATCACAGTCTCACCTCAGGCTTTGTCCCTACTGAATGGTGCACTGCTACAGTCATCCCTCTCCACAAAGGAGGAGTGACTACAGACCCTGGGAACTATTGCCCCATTAGCCTGCCTGATGAGTCTAATATGCAAAGCTATGGAACGCATCATCATGGACCTAATAAACAAGGATATAGGGAATCTCCAAACTCTGGATCCCACACAGTTTGGTTTTGTGAAGGGTAGATCATGCCTGCTCAACCTGGTCAACTTCTTTGAGTCAATCACCAGAGCTGTGGATGAAGGTAAGGTGGGTCATACAGCCTACCTTGATCTGGCCAAGGCCTTTGATGCCATTCACCAGTCAGGAATCATAGAAAAACTAACTAAACTAGGCATCATTCCCTATATCACTAGGTGGGTTGCAAACTAGCTCAGAGACAGAACTCACAGTATGAAAGCAGCTGACTCCAAGTCAGACTGCCGACAAGTCAAGAGTGGAGTCCCAGAGGGTTTGTTCCTGGATCATCTCTTGTTAAGTATCTACTTCTCTGAAGTCAAGGCCAACACAAAGCCACTCTGGCTGACAAAGTTTGCAGACGATTGCAAGTTGGGAGCTATTATTAACTCCTCAAGTGATGTTGACATCCTACAGAAAGGCCTCATTGAGACCAACAAATGGTGTCAGAACCATGGCCTTAAGCTCAATGTTAAAATATGTGTCATCATCCCCTTTGGGAAAAACCCAGTTCCCATGAATCACCACATTGATGGTAGACCACTGAACACAGAAGGTGTTATAAGAGATATGGGAACATAGGTTGACAGCAACCTCTCTTTTGACCACCACATTGCCACTGTCATCAGAAAGTACTTCTATGTGGCACATCTCATTACTAAGGGTTTTGCATCCAGGAAGAAAGATGTCATTGTCTCCCTCTACTCTCCCCTCATTAGGCCAATCATCAAGTACAATGTCCCATTTGGCATGTACCTCACTAGACACCTGCAACAACTGAAGAGGCCACAAAAGTACCTCAGAAAGAGTATCCTAGGTCTTAAACACTTGTCCTATATGGACAGACTCAAAAAACTCCAACTATTCTCTGTCTCATATCGCCTATTTAGAGGCGATCTCTGCTTGACTTACAAAGCCATGTCTGACCCACCTCTGTTAGAAATGCTACATCTAAAGAAATCCCAGTCCCTCTGCACCACACACTCCAGAGACCTCAACCTTATTACCACAATCAACAGAACATGCTGGAGGGACAGGTTCTTAACTCAGAGACTGCCCATGCTATGGAATAGACTTCCCATACATGTCAAACAGAGCACCTCACTGGATCTCTTCAAGAGAAATCTTGATGAGTGGATGGGAAATAGGAAATTCACCCCAGGGATCACTAGTGGCTCTACTCGACAGAGGCACTGGGAACTAAAGTCAGGTGGCACGACGGCAGGGTAATCCTATGGGCTAGGATTGTAAAGGCTCCAGGGTCATTAGCCTAGTACACACCTATGAACCTATGAAACTATGCCATCAGCAGTGTCTGTTGAGGGGAATATAACAGTTTCCCACATGCGGGTGTAAAATGTTCTCTCTGCAATTTCAAGCAACAGCACACACACACGCACGCACACATACACATGCGCGCACACACACACACACACACACACACACACACACACACACACACACACACATCTGACTGCACTGAGAACAGAACCCTTGCCTAAGTACCAAGACTAAAGAACAAAAGTACTATATGTAAGCACCACAGCACAAGTCTAACATTTACAAGACTGCAGGTGAACTTATAGTATATGACATCAGCAGGCCATGTAAGGGACAAGCTGTTGGGTGGGCTGCATGAAATGGATGTGTACGGCATCTGCAAGAATCAAGATACTGTCAATCCCAGTTATTGAAGCAGTAACTGTGGAAAACATACTTCTGCTCTTCTGTCTAGACACACACAAACACACACACCCACACACACACACACAACACACACACACACACACACACACACACACACACACACACACACACACACACAGAGTTGACTGCAGTGAGAACAGAACCCCTACATTTCTAGGTACACGCACCATCGCACAAGTCTGAATTTTATGAGTGCAGGTGAAGTTATAATAGATGACATCAGCAGGCCATGGGGGAGACAACATGTTGGGAGGACTGCATAGGCTCATAGCTTTACAGGTTCATAGGAAGTTACTAGCCTAATGTCCCTATGGTGTTTATAGGTTTAGTACTCTTATCAAACATAGTTGGATGTTCATTTTTAGTAGAGTGAATTTGTGAGTAGCACCAACTGGCCCTGTGGTGTTTGATAGTTTGGACCGGAAAACAAGAAGGATGCTTCATGCTCAAATGATTTACAAAAATCAGTGCACACCAGGACTATATATTCCATGTTCTGAAGGAGGTATGGGCCTTCTTGAAATTGATTACATGTACAGATCTGCAATATTGGGACTGCATACATATGTGCTGACCTCACAAACCTGAACATAGTGAAAGTTTTGAATCATGAGGAAAATAAGTCTAAGATGACTTCCCTGCTTACTTTAGCAGAAGCATATTGGTGTCAAGTGGGAATGGAAATCAAACCAGAAGTAAATAAAAATCAGTCAGCAACTGAATATGCCAGAATATAAGATGAATGATAAGATGACAAAGTAAGAATTGTGGAAATGCATAAGTATAGTTGCAAGTATAGAAAACTCTTGGAACAACCTTATGTTGATCAGGATCAGAGCCAAAAATGGTTAAGGAGAGGTGAATTTAAACCAAAAGACAAAAGGTTAATATTAGCAGTCCAAAATAGTGGACTATGTACACAATGGTTTACAAAGTCCTTTAAACTTAAAATAGTGGACTATGTACAGAATGGTTTACAAAGTCCATTGAACATGTGACAGAAACAGACAAATGTAGGTTTTGTAAAACAGAACTCGAAACAGTTGCACAGCTTGTTGCTGTCTGTGATATACTGATGGCAGAAGGACTGTATACTAAAAGGCATAATAATGTGGCAAGACTGTTGCATTGGGGAATTGTGCAAACATTATAATATTGAAGTAGCTGAAATGCACTGGAAACATGAGCCACAAAGTGTCATAGAAAATGTAGTTTATATCACATGGGATCATCCATTAATAGCAGTTCAAAAAGTAGATGAAAGAAAACCAGATATAGCAGTCCATGAAAAGAAGACAAAGTAGCATTGTTTATTGAAATTGCTGTACCCAATGACTACAGTGTCATACGTACAGAATGCCCTGAATGTACAGGGCAGGTTGAATGTTAAGGAATTGTGTGCTGCTTACTTACATTTCCAGCCCTTCATCTAACACTTTGAAGATCTAACCTCACACACCCAGTGGAAGTAAGGCAGCCTGCAGTGCTGCTATGTTTTCCTTTTCCCAGCCACTAATTATTCACAGTTGCAATCCATTAAAACCAAACAGTGGGGGAGTGCCTGCACTTTGTTTACATCTCATACATGGATCCAAGTATTTGAGATTCAGCAATTCTAATGAGTTGACACACCGTTTGCATTTTCACCATGCTAATAGCCCTGAATCTGCACCATATAAAAAGGCAGCCATGTAGCAAGGCAAACTGATGGTTTAGAGACTCGTTTATGTTGCAAAGACTGCCCCTACACTATTTCTTCAGGATATATCTTTTCATAGTAGTACTGAACTTCAGAAAGTATGCTTACATTTAGTCAGCTACATACTAAATATGCTGGAATATGATCAAGAAAAATCTAAAGCAAAGGCTTTTGCACTTTTATCTGCATGCATTATGCAGAAGTGCACTGGTGGCATGGGCATGTTTGTCAAGCCATTTCAGAGGTATACATGATTGCTAATAAATGAAAATGGAATGCTGTATGAAAAATATGTACAAATGTTTCATGGACAGCTCCTTTGATAACACTTTTAGCATTTCAAAGATGGTTTCTTAGAAAATGTGTCATTTTCCTGTTATTTTTTGGGGGAAAACAAAGGTGAGTTACTGTTATGGCACAAACAAGGATGTTGTGCTCTGGTTACTTTCCTTGTTTTACATCCTGTCTGTTGTTCATATTTCACATCTGTAGAGTGTTGTATGTTTCTCCAGTGGGCAATACTGAGTGGTTACCTTTTCTGTTTTATCTGGAAACAATTATTTAGTAGTTATGTGATACTTATGTGTATTATCCTTCTGTTGTCTTTTAGGAAACCTAGGAGTATGTCACCCAGGCTTATCAATCCTCAGAGACCCACCCCCTTCACCGATGCTGAGAACCAGGTTATAGTGGATGCCTTTAGGCAACACAGTACTTTTCTGTTTGGAAAGAGATGGGGAGATGAGGCACGTAGGATGCAAATTTGGCAACAGATAGTGGATGATCTGAATGCCGTGGGTGCCCACTGCAGGACATATGAGCAGGTGCACCACAGAGCCACTAACATGATCACATATGCATAGAGAAAAGCAGCTGCAGTAGGCCATAACCAGATGGTTAACAGTGGATGACCTGCTAGGGTATCAATACTAACACCCAATGAAGAGTTTCTGGCCAATATCAAGGATTCAGACATCTCCCAGGATAGTGCAGTACAGCATGTGCTGGATGTCAGAGCAACAGTTTCAGAGACAGCAAGCACATCCCAGGACAAGTTTCCAGGTAGGCTTTGGTATCTTAGCAGTTGACTACTGTTCTATACTAAAACAACTGAAATCAATAAGTTACTTCTGTATCACCTGCTTTTTTTTAGGGGGATTCAAGATTGCTGCACTTATTAGTTCAGGTTGCATTTGTCAGCCATGTTCTTGTTGAAAGTATAGTTAATGGCCATATGAAGGGGTAAATTATTAACCCCTGTGTTACTTTTAATTGTGATGATGTTGCCCTTACCTCTTCCCTAACTTTTCCAGTACTGTCTGGATTGCAGAGGAGTATCTCATCTGCGGATTGTAAGCCAAATATTTTTATGTCAATGGTTTACTATTATTTCACCAAATTAAACAATGGCAAATTGCTACTAATTCAAAACAAAAACGTGAAATTTATAATGTTGAACACAAATAAAGTCAAACTCCTAGTGGTGAATGTTCGAATTCGACATAATTTGAACATTCACCACATTTCTGAGAACAGTATTACTGTGACTTGCACCCCCCACACCCCCTGCTTCTTAAATATACAAACTCCGAGATCGCACTATAGTGGTGAAAGGGTACATTTCCCGATCCCCACTATAGTGTGATGTGCATCACAATGTCGAAACTTACAACAGCCAATGCTGTATTGCATTCGCTGTTGTAAGGTTCGACATTGTGGCATTCATTTTTTTGTTGTGCAAAACGGTACTTTCGCACAAATGTAAATCGCACGAAGTACAATTGACAAAATGAAGTACAGCCTGCTGAACAATTCAAAAAAATATTTTAGTGTGTGCTGTTGATGTTAGGCATGTTGTGTGTATTGCTGTACTGTCTGCAATAGTGACAACACTGTTACTTTGTTAGCATATACTGGACTATAGTAGTGTATGTATTAAAAACAACAAATACAAGAAAAAATTACCATAGGTGATCATGACAGTGTGAGTGTGGGCCCTCTGCCACCTGATGTCAGTGTATCAGCAGACTCTAATGATGATGGTGGCCAAAGTGAGGCACAGTCCGGGAGTGCAGAGGTTGAATCAGACATTGAGGTTGACATACAGCCAACCCCTGTAATTTCATCGGACACAGAAAGTAGGCCTATGGCTACCCATTCCAGTAAGCCCTCAAATAATGGACAAGTTGAAGGTGAGGCCACTGATCAGGGGAGTTTGACTACTATGACTTAAGCACCTGTTGACTCTGGTCACAGCCAAAGTATGGGTGAGGTGTCACTCAGAAAGGTTGATAGGGGAGTTCGGATGGGGCCTCCTGTCTCTCCTCCACCTGATGCAGATGTCTCTTCCCGTGCCACTCAATGTATGCTTAAGGCCATCATGAAGGCGCAGGCACATTCCCATAGGTCCTACAGACACATGCTTGGGTTTGTAGATGTGGCACAGTCTGATATGCATGCCTGGCTCCAAAGTGTTGCCGATTCAGTGGATCAGATGAATGACACATTGGACCGAGTGTCCGTGATGGACTGAGGGGTGTCTGTCATGGAACAAGTGTTGTCTGTGATGAAATGTCTGCTGGGATGTGATGGCATCCTTGTGGGTGTAGGTGAGCCATGCCAACGTGGCTGTAACCAATCATGCTCCCATAGTGGCAGTATTTCCAGTACTCCATCACTGAGTGTGCTGTCCACACCCAGACATGGCAGGCCATAGGGTCATGGTCCTGGGTATCCCTATGAAAGGATTCAAATATAAATATCACCACTTCGGATCCAATCACTGGTTAAAAAATAATAATTGTTATTAAAATAATAAATAAAATAATTGAATGCTTTTCTCTCAACAGGGAAACTTCATCAGAATAACATGAGCAGATAAGCCAACACTGTTTATACTGTTGAAAAAGCAGTGCTTTGATGCAAACAGGTGCACAGGATACTTAGTGATTATATAAACTTTTCTTAAAGGCACAGGCCTCCATAACATATGAAACATCATTCAATCTGCAGTTGCATTGTGTTTTTGTAGACTTAGAGAAAGCATATGACAGGGTGCCTAGACAGGAGTTGTGGTATTGTATGAGGAAGTCAAGAGTGTCAGAGAAGTATGTAAGAGTGGTATAGGATACGTACGAGGGTAGTGTGACAGCGGTGAGGTCTGTGGTGGGAGTGACGGATGCGTTTAAGGTGGAGGTGTGGTTACATCAAGGATCAGCTCTGAGCCTTTCTTATTTGCAATGGTGATGGACAGGTTGACAGACGAGATCAGACAGGAGTCCCCATGGACTATGATGTTTGCAGATGACAGTGTGATCTGTAGTGAGAGTAGGGAACAGGTGGAGGAGACCCTGGAGAGATGGAGATATGCTCTAGAGAGAAGAGGAATGAAGGTCAGCAGGACTAAGACAGAATATATGTGTGTGAATGAGAGGGAGGATAGAGGAATGGTGAGGATGCTAGGAGTAGAGGTGGCGAAGGTGGATGAGTTTAAATACTTGGGGTCAATATTTCAGAGTAACGGTGAGTGTGGAAGAGAGGTGAAGAAAAGAGTACAGGCAGGATGTAGTGGGTGGAGAAGAGTGTCAGGAGTGATTTGTGATAGACGAGTACCTGTAAGAGTGAAAGGGAAGGTCCACAAGAGGGTAGTGAGACCAGCTATGGTATATGGGTTGGAGACAGTGGCATTGACAAAAAGGCAGGAGTTTGAGCTGGATGTGGCAGAGTTAAAGATGTTAAGATTTGCACTGGGTGTGATGAGGGTGGAGAGGATTAAGAATAAGTATATTAGAGGGTCAGCCCAGGTTGGAAAGTTTGGAGACAAAGCCAGAGAGGCAAAATTACATTGGTTTGGACATGTGCTGAGGAGGGATGCTGAGTATATTGGGAAAAAGATACTCCTTGTTTTCCCGCCTTTGCTCGACTAGTTAAGACCAGTATACAGGCTTTGCTGTATTCTGGGCTGTGTGTAGTTCCTGTGTTGGCCATTGCCTTACTTGGATAGAAGGAAATTTCTGAGCTCACCAGTGGGAGTGGGGAGCCTTGAGCAGCCTATCTGTCCCTGGGGGAAGTGACCTCAGCACTTGAGCTGTAAATCATTGGTTGCCTTGGACCATTTCTAGCTCTTTTCAAGTTCCCTGTATAAAAATCCGCCTCAGAGCGTTTTGCGCGTTTTTGCGTGGTTGGGCGCCTAGCGCAGCAGCGGTTATACAGGTTTAAACTATTTCTGGCTCCGCCAAGTCTGCTCTTCAATTTTTCCCTTAGAAGCTCTACTCAGTCTATTTAGCTGTATATATTAGCACTTGTTTTCGGAACTTCTATCCTTAGCAAGCACTCATAATAAAACAAGCACTCTTACCCTAAAGTAAGCACTACAGGCATCCACTACCCCCTGTGAATACCCACTTCCCTTAAAGGCACAACACTCTTTATAATATTCTAGTATGTCGAGTGGTAGACCACTAGCATCCTCTCTTGTTCAGCTGGTTAATCTGACAATGTTACAATTGTCTCATGTACACAGACAACCCTCTCCTCCTTCCTACTAACACATATACTTGTGAGAGATGCAACTATATAGCCAGACTGGAGGCTGAACTCTCTCAACTCAGGACTGGCAAGACCAGACAGGAGGAGATGGTACCCACACCCAAAGCAAAACCAGTCACACATAAAACCACCACTACTACAAACCAAACACATAAGAACACAAAGACATACTCGGAGGCTCTTATAAAAAATTACCAAAACAACAGAGGCCTCCAAAGCAGACACCCAGAAATACACCCCACAAAACGCAACACCTACAACACATACCTCAAGCAACAGGTGTGTCACACAATCACAGCCCCTAAGGCAAAACACTATGCCAGAGACATTAGTAATAGGTGACTCTATAGTCAGACACACCGACGTTCCACTTACCAGGCTGAATAAGGAGAGGGTAACGGTGAGCTGCCTATCGGGGCTAGGATCCGCCACATTACACATGCACTCAGGTCACTCCAAAGCAAGTACAAGTATGATTCAGTCATTGTCCATGCGGGTGTGAATGACCTGAGACGTACCTCCCTGGACTACATGAAAAGAGACATTGAGGAGCTCTCCGATTATGTAGCCCAGACTGGTATGACCCTGACCCTGAGCAGCATCCTGCCTTCACCAAGAATGATGCCTCAGTACAAAGACAAAATGATCAGTTTTAACAATTGGCTTAATCACTGGTGTCATTCTAGGGGGATCCAATGTCTGTCAGCCTGGGATGACATGCTGGACAGGCCACGTTCGCAAGGGATGGCTTGCACCTGTCACCACTGGGCTTCCGGATACTGGCCAAGGCTCTTGCCACCCCATAGTGCCTTTTTTAGGCAATGCTCAAAGGACAAATCAACCTCCATAAAAAACAAAAATGGAAAAAAATTAAGGGTAATGCTGCTCAACGCCAGAAGTCTAAATCTCAAGATGCAGGCACTCGAAGCACTTCTCAGTATGGAGAACATCGATGTCTGTGCAGTAACCGAAACCTGGTTCAAGGCTCCTGAGAGCACTCCAGCGCTACCAGGCTATACCTCATATCATGCGTTTCAACCTCAAGTTCCAGGCCGAACCACAAAGGGAGGGGGAGTGTCCATTTTCATAAAGGACACCTACACCTCTCGATTGGTGGCTACCCGTGAAGCATCAGAAACCATACAAGTTTTACTCACCATAGGCAAAACTGCCATACAACTGGTCGCATGTTATAGAACTCCTCCCAATCCCAGGAATCCCATCAAGCATTCCTGAAAACACTGGAGGATATGAATGTCACACCAAACACCATCATATTGGGTGACTTCAACTACCCCAACATAGACTGGGCCCACTATTCTAGCCCTAACACCCTAGCCCAAAGATTCCTGGAATTCATAAACTCAAATGCTATGGAGCAACTGGTCACTTCTCCTACGAGGAGAGATAATATACTTGACCTGATTATCACAAACATGGGGTCCAAATGCTCCGCACCGGATATAAACCCCTCACTAGTAAGATCTGATCATAAACTGATCACGTTGGATGTACATATCCCACCCCACCCCAGAACAAAAGACTACAGTGAAAAACTTTTCAAAAGCTGACTTTGCGCTCCTCAAGTCAGAAATGATATCCTTTAAGCCTACTGGGTTAATGGAAACCACATCCCAAAATGCTGAATCCTTCACAAAAGCCTTCTACGGACATCTGCAAGAATGCATGGATCAAGCAATCCCAACTAAAACCAAGACCCTCTCCACCAAGGGAAAACGCCCGGTTTGGTGGACCCCGGCTATAAACAAACTGTACAACAGAAGAAGGAAGCTACTGCAGGACAAAGCCAAATCCCACAAGGGAAAGGCTTCCCTGATCAGCACAAGTAAGAAACTACGTTCTCTCATAAAAACATCTAAAGCAAACTTTGAGAAAAAGATTGCCAAGGATACCAAAGACAATCACAAGGCCTTCTTCAATTATGTCAGAACCTTGGGAGGAAATTCTCAGATATGCTCTGAACTAGTACACAATGACAAAAAATTCACTGACCCTACCGACATTGCCAATATTCTGGCAGATAGGTTCAGTGCAAATTTCTCCCCTCCCTCACCCCTAAAGATGAAGTAATTATCCCTGCTGAATGTAACCTACCTGTCATCACAGACATACAGGTGAAATCAGCACTCAACAAGGCAAAAAACACAGCATCTATGGGACCCGATGGTATCCCCGGTTGCGTGTTACATGAACTTCAAGATGAACTAAACCCGCCCCTAAGAACGCTATTCAATCTTAGCCTCACTACAGGATATGTACCTGAACACTGGCGCACAGCAACAGTGGTCCCACTCCACAAAGGGGAAATTCTACTGACCCTGGTAACTACCGCCCCATAAGTTTGACCAGCCTGGTCTGTAAGGCTATGGAAAGAATCATCATGGAACTCATAAATGGCGACATTGGGGATCTGCAGACCCTTGATCCCACACAGTTCGGTTTTGTAAAAGGCAGATCCTGCCTCTTAAACCTGGTTGACTTCTTCGAGACAGTCACTAGTGCCATCGATGAGGGCAAGGCTGTCCACACTGCCTACTTGGACTTGGCTAAGGCCTTTGACACGATACCACACTCTAGCATCATTGACAAGCTCAGCAGCCTAAATGTAAATCCATATGTCACAAGATGGGTAGCAAACTGGCTAAAAAACAGAACCCATAAGGTTAAAATTGCTGGAGCCATGTCAGACTCAAAACCAGTCACAAGTGGTGTCCCACAGGGCTCAGTCTTGGGTCCACTCCTATTCGGCATTTACTTCTCAGATGTGAAAGCAAATACGGAAGGATTATGGCTGACAAAGTTTGCAGATGACTGCAAACTGGGTGCCATAGTTGATTCACCTGCTGACACACACATCCTACAGAAAGGTCTCACTGAAATGGACAACTGGTGCCGGAATCATGGCCTCAAACTTAACGCCAAAAAATGTATAGTCATCCCCTTTGGGAAAAACATAGTACCCACAAATTATCACGTAGACAATAACCCACTGAATACGGAAGAAGTAATCAGAGACCTGGGGACTCAAGTCGATAGTGACCTCTCCTTTGACAACCATGTTGCCAAAGTGGTCAGAAAGACATTCTACCTTGCCCATCTCATCATGAAGGGATTCTCATCCAGATCAAAGGAGGTCATTGTACCTCTATATTCCTCCCTTGTCAGGCCCATGATTGAATATAATGCTCCATTTGGGATGTATCTCACCCGGCACATGCAACAACTGGAAAGACCCCAGAAGTACCTCACCAAGAGGATCATAGGTCTCAAACATGTGCCTTATCCAGCTAGATTAAAGAAACTCCAGCTCTATTCAGTAGCATACCGCCTGCTCAGAGGTGATTTGTGCCTAACATACAGGGCCATATCCAACCAGGAATTGATGGACATGCTCCATCTCAAAAAATCCAAATCCACCAGAACCACACGAGCTAAAGATTTCAACCTCTGCACAAATATGAATAGGACATGCTGGAGGGATAGATTCATAACACAGAGGTTACCCATACTCTGGAACAAAATCCCAGTTCATGTGAGACAGAGCCCTTCATTGGCACTGTTCAAGAAAAATCTCGATGCATGGATGGGAGATCGCAAGTTTACCCCGGGAGTCACCTCAGTGTCACTACTAGACAGAGGTATAGTTTACTAAATAATGGGGTCCCACATGTGTCACTACTAGAGAGGCGCAACTATATAGTATGGGGTGGCATAAAGCCACATCACTGTTGGCTAGGCTTATAAATGCCCCCGGGCAGATAGCCTAGTACACTACTATGAAACTATGAAACTATAAGGATGAAGCTACCAGGTAACAGGAAAAGAGGAAGGCCTAAGATAAGGTTTATGGATGTGGTGAGAGAGGACATGCAGGTGGTTGTTGTGACAGAGCAAGATGCAGAGGACAGGAAGAAATGAAACAGATGATCCGCTGTGGCGACCCCTAACGGGAACAGCCGAAAGAAGATGATGATGATTCAATCTGCAAATCTATCGGTAAATAAAGCACATTGGTTAAAACAAAGTAATATATTTACAATCTGTCAGCTCTAATATTAAGTACTGGTGTAATCGATACATATTAATTTAAACTTGGAGGAAAAGTAACACAAAGTCTTAGCTGCCTCATAAGTTCTCTATTAGTAAGACAGCACTTCCAGTCACCCCCACCCCTGGAATAATGGTGATAATTTCTAAAATCCCAAAGGAAAACTTTTTAAAACCAGAACAAATGGTAGGATGTTTATATAATGTATTGGCTTCTTTGTGGTTTGTAATATCATAGATGTGTTCATAAATTCATATTTTAGGTGATCTTTCAGATTTACCTATATAACATGCTGGACATTGATCACAGTTTGCTAAATAAACAACCCCGGATGTATTGCACTTACCTTACCAACATTTCTGTTTTCCAACTGTATTTTTTTATTATTTCAGTTTATTGAAAGATTGCCGATTGTGTGGTCAATGTGTTCACCCTTGCAGGGTATTTATCTTTACTCTAATGATTAAACCATCCAGTGGATGCGTTTAAATAAGGAGATGTACTGTTAGGGGGCAAGTCCCTCAATTTAGAGATGCAGGGTGGCTTGCACAAGTGCAAAAAAAAAAATATGTTAGATTTGTTATCCATTATGTAAGTGCAGTGTAATTATTTATAATGACAGCTTTGCAGGCCAGGAATCAACTTTTCATAATGGCTGCTGTGAGAATGAATTGGCCATTTGAAGACATTTCTTACCAACCCTTACAGGAATAAAGGGTTCTAAACAGACATTGAACAAATTGTTACAAATTTCTAAATGAGGGATTCCAAACAAGTGATAAATTGTTGCAAATTCCTACACAGAAAACTTTTGAGTTATTTTCTCCTTAATGACCAATTTCAGGCACTTTGCTTCAGTCAGAAAAACAGTGAATGACACATATTGCTATATAGCACTATATAGTAGGTAGAAATGTCTGCTTTAGAGAATGCACTAGAGGATACATTAAGTAGTGCCTCCTTTTAAAATGCTTTTGTCAGCATTTTCTGAGATGGTTACTATACACAAACAGCCACTAAAAGACTCTTAGGCAAATATATTTTCTGCTCATTCTATATCCTTCTTTATTTTACTTATTTTGAATGGCTAGAAGTACCTGCTTTTAAAGATATGAGCTACAACTTTAATCACATTAATACAAAGCAGTTGGTTTCAGAAATACGGCCATTGGGACAATTATGCAGATTGGTGAAACAGATTAGATAAACTGTAATTTTAAAATGAAGTCTGCAGGAATCATTAGTTGTATCAAACACATGTTACGGGTGCAATTCAGAAAACAGCAACACATGTAATGACGTGAGTGAGTGAGTGAGTGAGTGAGTGAGTGAGTGAGTGAGTGAGTGAGTGAGTGAGTGAGTGAGTGAGTGAGTGGGTAAATCAGTGAGTGCGTGAGTGAGTGAGAGAGAGAGAGAGAGAGAGAGAGAGAGATTTGGAAAGGACTAAAAAGCTCAGCATGCCTGGACACAGTAAATAAATGAATTATGCAAGTATAATGCTAATACATAAGAGCAATTCAACGTAAGAGAAAAGCAGGAGACTGGCAAATGGCACACAGTATTCAGTACTGCACATTGTCATGATACTTCATAGGTTATGTTTGCAGATAAGTGCAATATATAAGAAGGATAAAGCAGAGCACACAGACATCTACATGATTCACACTCACATAAGAAACAGAGTAAGTCATGTTATGCAGTATATAAATATACATAAGCAAACAACGTCTACTGAAAAAAAAAAACAGTTAAACTGCTGAACCAGGTTGGCAATACTCCATGAAGTGCATATTCATTATAAGTTCTAAATCATAATGCTTTACTCAGTCACATTCATTTTAAAGTGAAAACACCTTATATTAATAGCACATTTTCTATTTTTTACAGTAATATTCTGTTATAACATACAGCCAGACAAGATTAAAGCTAATTTGTTTTTGTTAATTAACAGTTAACCAGAGCCTTATCTAGGGTAGAGTGAAAAGGGATTTCTGCCCCATTCACAGGTTGATAGGTGGTGTGATCAGCAATTGCCAATGCCAGTCAAGTGCAGTCCCAGCATTAACATAAGTAGCAGCCAGTGAATGCTGATACT